>NW_016821871.1:1230357-1275643 GCF_001698545.2 Rhinopithecus bieti | reverse complement strand
GGAATCCTCCCTAACTCTTTTTATGAGGTCAGCATCATCCTCATACCAAAGTCTGGCAGAGACACAACAAAAAAGGAGAATTTTAGACCAATATCCCTGATAAACATTGATGCAAAAATCCTCAATCAAATACTAGCAAACCAAATCCAGCAGCACACCAAAAGCTCATCCCCAAGATCAAGTGGGATTCATCCCTGGGATGGAAGGCTGGTTCAACATACACAAATCAATAAATGTAATCCATCATATAAACAGAACCAAAGACAAAAGCCACATGATTATCTCAATAGATGCAGAAAAGGCCTTTGACAAAATCCAACAGCCTTCATGCTAAAAACTCTCAATAAACGAGGTATTGATGGGACATATCTCAAAATAAGAAGAGCTGTTTATGCCAAACACAGAGCCAATATCATACTGAATGGGCAAAAACTAGAAGCATTCCCTTTGTAAACTGGCACAAAACAGGGATGCCCTCTCTCACCACTCCTATTCAACATAGTGTTGGAAGTTCTAGCCAGGGCAATCAGGTAGGAGAAAGAAATAAAGGGTATTCAATTAAGAAAAGAGGAAGTCAAATTGTCCCTGTTTGCAGATGACATGATTGTATATTTAGAAAACCCCATTATCTCAGCCCTAAATCTCCTTACGCTGATAAGCAACTTCAGCAAAGTCTCGGGATACACAATCAATGAGCAAAAATCACAAGCATTCCTCTACACCAGTAACAGACTAAGAGAGAGACAAATCATGAGTGAACTCCCATTCACAATGCTTCAAAGAGAATAAAATACCTTAATATTAACAGGACTATCAATTTATCTATTTCATAATGGGTAAATTGTGGAAGCTTGTACATTACAAACAACTGATCAACTTCATTTAATTAGACAAATTTATATGTGTAGAGTTGTGTGTAATATTCCATTATTATCCTTTCGTTATGTGCAGAGTTTATAATAATATTTTCTAGTTTATTCCTGATACTTGCAAGGTGCATCTTTCCTCTTTTTTTCATTATAAGTTTTGCTAGAGGTTTGACAATTTTATTCATCTTTAAAAAGAACCAGGTTTTTTTTTTGTTTGTTTTATTGGACTTCTTTATTGTTTTACTGTTTTCAATGCCATTGACATCTGCTCTGATCTTTATTATTTCCTTCTCTATGCTTACTTTGGATTTATTTTGTTATGCTTTTACTAGTTGGAGATGGAAGTTTAGGTAATTAATTTGACTGTTTTCCTGATATAAGCATTTAGGAAAAGTCTCATTTCCCTTCTATCACTGCTGCAGTTGAATCCCACAAATTTTGATATGTTGAATTTTTATTTACATTAATCTCAGTGTATTTTTTTTTCCTTGAGACTTCCTCTTTGATCTATTGATTACTTAGAAGTGTGTTTTCAGTTTCCAAATGTTTGGACATTTTCCCCTTTACATCTCTGTTATTGATTCCTAATTTAAGTATACTGTGGTCGAGGAACACACCTAGATAATTTTTATTCTTTTAAATTTGTTGATATTTGTTTTTTGGCACAGTATTTAGTCTAACAAAATGTAGTGCATAGCCACTTAAAAAGATAATATATTTTGCTGTTGTTGGGTTAGAATGTTCAATAAATTTTAACTACACACTTTGGTTAATGGTATCTTAATTTTTGTTATATTCTTACTGATTTTTTGTCTACTTTTTCCACCACCTGTTAAGAATGGATTTGAGGTTTCCAATTGCATTTGTGGATTTTCTTTGTTTATTTATTTGTTCGTTGTTGTTTCATAGCTTCTACAGCTCTGTTGTTTGGTGCATACATATCTAGCACCATACAGAAATTCAGCAAACTGAATTCAGCAAACTGTCATCATATAACGCTGTTTTCTGCCCCTGGTAATATTTTTGCTCTGAAATTTACTTATTCTGATACTAAGATAGTCAATCTCTCTTTATTGCAAGAATATCTGTGTGGAATATCTTTTACTATTATTTTAATTTCAACTTCCTATACAATTATATTTTAAGTGAAAATCTTATCGATAGTATTTGACTCTGCCATATTGTTTATTTTTTATCCATCTTTAATTGTTTTACTTAGTTCTGTTGCCTTTCTTTTAATTACTGTATCGATATGTCTGAAATTTTCTTTTTTGTTTTCTGTTTCTTCTCTGTTATTTTTCTGTTTTCTCTCTTCTGCATTCATGTGAGTTACTAAAGCATTTCTGAAAATTCCATTTGAATTTATCTATACTGTTTTAGTTATATTATTTGTAGAATTTTCCATTAATGTTCGCTTTAAATTTTACATTATTTACACATATCTGTTTTAAATCTACTGGTGTTTGAATATTTCTTGTTTTTTAAATTTATTTATTTTTATTAAGTTCTGGGGAACATGTGCAGGTTGTGCAGGTGTGTTACATAGGTAAAAGTGTGCCATAGTGGTTTGCTGCACCTATCAACCCATCACCTAGGTATTAAGCCCAGCATGCACCGGCTCTTTTCCCTAATGCTGTTCCTAGCCCCGCCCTCCCCCAATAGGCCCCAGTGTCTGCTGTTACCCTTCCTGTGTCCATGTGTTCTCATTATTCAGCTCACACTCATAAATGAGAACATGCAGTGTTTGGATTTTTGTTCTTGAATTAGTTTGCTGAGGATAATGGCTTCCATCTTCATCCAGGTCCCTGCAAAATACATCATCTCATTCCTTTTTATTACTGCATAATATTCCATCATGTATATGTACCACATTTTCTTTATCCAGTCTATCATTGGTGGGCATTTGGGTTGATTCCATGTCTTTGCTATTGTGAATAGTGCTGCAATGAACATATGCATACATGCATCTTTATAATAGAATGACTTATATTCCTTTGGGTATATACTCAGTAATGGGATTGCTGGGTCAAGTGGTATTCTGGTTCTAAATCTTTGAGGATTACCACCCTGTCTTCCACAATCGTTGAACTAATTTACATTCTCAGCAACAGTGTAAAAGTGTTCCTATCACTCCACAGACTCACCAGCATCTATTGTTTCCTGACTTTTTAATAATCGCCATTCTGACCGGTATGAGATGGTGTCTCATTGTGGTTTTCATTTGCATTTCTCTGATGATCAGTGATGTTGAGCTTTCCTCATATATGTTTGTTGGCTGCATAAATACGTTCTTTTGAGAAACATCTGTACATATCCTTTGCCCAATGTTGGATGGGGTTTTGTTTTTTTCTTGTAAATGTGTTTAAGTTCCTTTTAGATTCTGGATATTAAACCAATGTCAGATGGAGAGATTGCAAAAATTATCTCCCATTCCGTAGGTTGTCAATTCACTCTGATGATGGGCTCTTTCACTGTGCAGGAGCTCTTTAGTTTACATCACATTTGTCAGTTGTTGCTTTTGTTCCAACTGCTTTTGGTGATTTCATCATAAAGTCCTTGCCCATGCCTATGTTTGTATGGTATTGTCTAGATTTTCTTCTAAGGTTTTTATAATTTTGGGCTTTACAGTTAAGTCTTTAATCCATCTTGAGTTATTTTTTGTATATGGTGTAAAGAAGGGGTCCAGTTTCAGTTTTCTGCATATAGCTAGCCAGTTTTCCCAGCACCATTTATTAAATATAGAATCATTTCCCCATTGCTTGTTTTTGTCAGGTTTGTTGAAGATCAGATGGTTGTAGATGTGTGGTTTAATTTCCAAGTTCTCTATTCTGGTCCATTGGTCTATGTGACTGTTTTTGTACCAGTACCATGCTATTTTGGTTACTGTGGCTTTGTATAGTTTGAAGTTGGCAGTTAGAGTTAAACATAAAAACTTGTGTGGGTGCAGTGTCTCATGCCTGTAATTCCTGCTACTCTGGAGGCTCAGGCGTGAGAATCTCTTGAGCTCAGGAGGCAGAGGTTGCAGTGAGCCTAGATTGTGCCACTGCACTCCAGCTTGGGTGACAAAGTGAGACTCCATCTCAAAAAATAAAATAAAATAAAATAAAATAAAATAAAATAAAATAAAATAAAATAAAATAAAATAAAACAAAATAAACATAAAAAACTTTACCTCTTTATGTCCCTTGATCTTCCAAATTTATAATATAATTGGCACAAATATTTCCTCTACACATATTAAAAACCATGTTAGATTTTGTGGCATAAATATTGTGTCATATGTAATTTCTTTTTACAGATGCTTGAAACCTGTACCTTAACTTAGGGATACATTCCAGATGAGATTGTTCTCTAGTAAAAGTGCTTATCTTCTCACTGAGTGATAGAACTACTCTAGCTCCTGGTCTATGCTTTTAAAATTTTACACATTTACACAATACTCTGTAAAATAATCATTTTCCACATTACAAATGATACAACAGGACTAAAGAAGTTAAATGTATAGCTAGTGAGACATTTAAGATAATAATGTAGATATTTTATATCACGTACCTCTGTTAATTTCTTTCTACCATATACTGCCCCTTTCAATGTTGGTGATTTGTAAAAATAGGTACATAGGGCTAATGAAAAGAAGCCTGCTATAGAATTGCCATTTACTTCATGTATTCAGAGAACCTTTAGTGGAGTGTTCTGGCACTACTTAAACATATATTAAAAGGGACACACATTAATAATCTGTAAATACTGAATCAGTATATTTGTCAAATTACTCCCTTTCCCGGCTTAATAAAGGCATTATAGGAACACATATATGAGGCTTATGTGACAGTATATTTGCATATAAAATAAAAATAATTTTTATTATTTGTATCTTCCTGCTTAAAATGGAAGAGATCTGGACAGTGAAAATAATATGCAAATATTCAGGAAATGCTGAATGACAGTTTATAGGAAAGTCTTAATGAAGTCATAGTAAATCAAATATGATTTGCTATAGCATTATTTCTCCATAATAATATTCACTTATTTTTCACAAATAAAATAATTTTTTAAAATGAATAATGTAGGCAGAATTTTATGTGATTTGTAGAGTGCTTAAAAGTCATCACTCCCATCCTCACAACAAAGAAATCTCTAAACAAACTGAAAATTAACAACTTTTGGTAGATCTGTTGAAAAATTGAGGTCATGTAGTAAAATGCATGACACCAAAAACAACAAATTTTTTTAAAGACAGAGAAAAATATCTTCTCTACAGAGAAACAATAAAAAGGATTAACGCTGATCTCCTCATCAGAAACCATGCAAAGTGAATAAAATAGAGTGAAGTATTTGAAGTGTTGAAAGAAAAATACCCCCGAACTCAAATTCTGTGATTAAAAAAATATATATTTTTATATCCTTCAAAAGTCAAAGAGAAATAGAAACTTTCTCAAACAAACCAAAAGAGTAACAAATTATATTTTATTTTTGACTATGCACTTTTTTCAATTTCAACTTTTGTTTTAGATATAAGGGTTGCATGGTAGATTTGATACATGGAATATTACATGATGCAGTGGTTTGGAATAGAAATCTCCTGGTAGTGAGCATAATACCTGATAGGTAGGTTTTTTAACCCATCCCTTGCCTCCACCCTCTGGTAATCCACAGTGCCTATTGTTCCCAAATTTATGTCCATGAGTGTTCAATGCTTAGCTCTCGCTTATAGGTAAGAATATATGGTATTTGGTTTTCTGTTTCTGATCAATTTGCTTAGGATTATGGCCTCCAGCTCTATTCATATTGTTGCAAAGGACATAATTTCATTCTTTTTTATGGCTGTGTAGTATTCCATCGCATATATGTTGAACATTTTCTTTATTCAGTATACAATTGATAGGCATCTGGGTTGATTATATGACTTTGTTATTGTGACTAGTGCAAATATAAACATACAAATACATGTGTCTTTTTGGTAGAATAATTTATTCTCTTTAGGGTATATAACTAGTAATGGGATTGCTGAGTCCAATGGTAGCTCTGTTTGAAGTTCTTTGAGAAAACTCCAGACTGTTTTCCACAGTAACTGGACTAATTTACATCCCACCAACAGTATATAAGCATTCCTTTTTCTCTAAAGCCTTGCCAACATCTGTTTTTTTTTTTTTTTTGACTTTTTAATAATAGCCATTCTGATTGCTGTGATATTATATCACATTGTGTTTTGATTTACATTTTTCTAATGATTAGTGATGATGAGATTTTTTTCACATGTTTGTTGGCCATTTGTATATCATCTTTAAAGAAGTGTCTGTTCATGTCCTTTGCCCATTTTTTAATGAGGTGATTTGGTTTTTGCTTATTGGTGTTTTAAAATTGCCTATAGATTCTGGATAGTAAGCCCTTGTCAAATCCATGGTTTGTGAATACTTTCTCCCATTCTGTAGGTCGTCTGGTTGCTCTGTTGATAGGTTTTCTTTCTGTGCAGAAGCTCCTTAGTTTAGTTAGGTCCCACTTGTCTATTTTTGTTTCTGTTGTAATTTTGGGGGGGGACTTAGCCACAAATTTCTTGCCAAGGCTGATGCTGAGAAGAGTATTTCCTAGGTTGATTTCCAGTATTTTTAGAGTTTGAGGGCTTACATTTACAGTTTTTAATCCATTTTGAGGTATTTTTGTCTATGTTAAAAGGTAGGTATCCAGCTTCAATCTGCATATGACAGCCAGTTACCTCAGCACCATTTATTGAATTGGGAATTCTTTCCCCGTTGTTTAATTTTATTGACTTTGTCACAGATTAGATGGTTGTAGGTGTGGAGCTTTACTTCTGATTTTTCTATCCTATTCTAATTGGTCTATGCATCTGTTTTTGTACCAGAATCAAACCATTTTTGTTTGTGCGTGTTTATAATATAGTTTTAAGTAAGGTAGTGTGATGCCTGCAGCTTTGCTCATTTTGCTTAAGATTGCTTGGCTGTTCAGGCTCTTTTTCAGTTCCATATAAACTTTAAAATAGCTTTTTATAATTCGGTGGAGAATGGCATTGTTGGTTTCATAGGAATAGCACTGATCGGTAAATTGCTTTAGGTGGTATGGCCATTTTTTCCATATTGATTCTTCCAATCCATGAGGATGGAATTTCTTTTTCGTGTATTTTTTGTCATCTCTAATTTCTTTCAGCAATATTTTTTAGTTTACCTTTTTTTTTTTTTTTTTGAGATCTTTTACCTCTTTTGTTAGCTGTATTTGTAGGTATTTCATTTTGATTTGAAATTTGATCAAAATGCTAATAACAACAAGGTATTAGGCAGTTATAATATATGAACAAAGAAGATGAATTACAACAATGCCATAAGAATTAGAAGGAAAAAATTGAGAATAACCTGTTATAAAGTATCTACAATATCCAGGTAGTGATATAGCAACTAATTTAAAAAAGAAGTGTAACATATGTCAAGAAAGGATAGAAAATTAAGTTACTAAATTAAATTACAGGAAACAAAAAAAGAGGGGAAGAAAATGTTGCCAAATTTTCTTTGGGGAATTAAATCAAATATGAAATATATACCTCACTGTTAAATAGTCATCTACCTTGAGATTTTAGTTGAACAAATGATTATTTTAATTAAGTCAATAATTGTTTTATTATGTGAGGCAAAATATATTAAAAATTCATGAAGCAATTAAAGACTTATGTTGAACAATTTTCAATGACAATGAGTGTTATGTTTCTGAAGTGCTTGTAT
Organism: Rhinopithecus bieti; assembly: GCF_001698545.2. Taxonomy (NCBI): domain Eukaryota; kingdom Metazoa; phylum Chordata; class Mammalia; order Primates; family Cercopithecidae; genus Rhinopithecus; species Rhinopithecus bieti. Next base: position 1,268,046 of record NW_016821871.1, on the reverse strand, counting down.
TGATCTGGAAAGCTTTTAAATGCCTGGTTTTTGACAAAGTATACAAATTAACTTGCATGTATCTGAAAAAAATGAAAGAAAAAATGATTCAAAATAAAAGTTAAAAAAAAATAGGTAGCAGAAATTTAAGGAGATCTTTATTAAAAGTGAGAAAACCACTTTGCTAAAATTACATCAAAGTGTGATGCGTCTTTTAAGATGTGCTTGGCTATGCTAAGGAATCAGCTTCCTTGGGTAGTGAATTACAAAATATTGATTTTGTGGAAAGGGAGAACATGTTAACAGCACTTTGGAGTACACATTGAAATCAGTATTTTGTAATAATGATAGTGATGCTCCTGTCTACTGGAAAAGGGAAAAAGAGTTATCAACAAATTTCAGTTTGAATAACTGGAGACGAGAAGTTCAAAGTATATATGAGTGAAAAAAGTTCAGAGTGATAAATCTGAGTGAATAGACCAGAAAGCAGGGCATAATTTAAGACCATGAATAAAAGCTCATAGGCAGGGATGTGTGATAGAGTGTGGTTTTGGGGGAGGCATTGGCAAGGGACAACAAAAGCTAAAAACCAAAACAAATATTAAGAATGAATTGAAGACATAATGACAAAAAATGGCAAGTTTGGTTTTAGTAGAAGATAGAAAATGAAAATATTTCAAGAAGTAACTTATGACCAACATTAGGGTAGGGGAGAATTAGTCAGGAGTTTACTTCTAACTTTGAAGAAACTTAACGCAGTAAGAAGGAAGCTAGTTACTTCAAGATTTTGCTACTGCTCACAATAATTCAATGATCATATTCGTTCATAAAATAACATAGCACCCCTTGAATAACATTTAAATTACTATGTTTAATTGTTCTTTGAAACCCATTGCACTTGCTCTTACGGAGTTATGTTTGCCTAAGATCAATCTTTTTAATCTGGGAGTGGGGTGTACTTGCCTGTACGAAAAGAAAATTACCTAAGAATTAGGGTATTATAGGATTGTCATTCAGAGTTGTCAAAACAACATGAATAATAAACACATATATTTACTTTAGCTGAAATTAAAATATATTATGGAGTTCACATTCACAGTAATATCATATCAACAACAAAGAAATTGAATGTTAAGTCCCCAATTTTATACTTTTCAAATAACTATTTGTTGAATATATTTATAACATATAAATATTCTATGGAATAATACAAGGTTAAAGATTTACCAGCATTTTGGAATAACTGTTGTCCAAGTTTCGTATATTACAAAAGTTTTGCAAATTACTTTAAAATCAATGAGATTCCTAGGACATAGTAGAGATAAATGAAACTAAATAATAATTGACTTAAAGCTGTTATTCCTAAATTTATTACTTCTATAACCATACAAACTCTCTTCATTTAAAAGGTTTACAAATAAAATTTATTTAGACTATAACACATGTTTTCAAATTCAAGCAATAAAGTAAAAATGCTAAATATGGGGATTACATGAGGCTAATGGTATTTATTAAATCCAATATATAATGTTCCAGTAAATACTATGATTTATTCAAAATAAAAGAAAGGGTAGGCTTAAAAGCAAAGCATCTGACTTTAACTACAGTGTACTTCTTGTTACATTCGATTATGAGGATTAGTCTTATTTAAAAAACGACAAAAGTGTTTCATCTTGAGACTAAAAGAAAGATAACTTTTTTGTTTGTTTCAAGATGAAATCGATTAAGTTACAGAGAAATGCTGAAACTGAGAAGAAGCAATTTGAGATAACATACTTTTGTAGGTCTAAATCATTTCAGCAAAACAGAAGCTAAGATCGCCTGAAACAGGCCTTGTAAAAAGTGAAAATGTTTTGTAACAACTGCTATGATTTTAACAGGGAGAAAACTAGAGGTGAATGATAGCTAATGTCAGCACTGAATCCCCAAGCAACGTAACCAAGCTACATAACCTAGATTTAAACAGAAAACAAATGGAAATTACTAGTTTTCTTCTACAATATTTGATCACATTAGGAAAAAAGGATTCTAGGATGATCAAGTGGAGCTCCAAAAAGCTAATGGACTGAGAGTAGGTTAAGACTATGTGACTTGATCTTTCTATGAAAATGGAATACAGTGGCTATAAAAAAAATAAAAAGAGAAGGATATGTGAAAGATGGACTTTAGTGGCCAAAAAGCAATTTTAGGTTGGTAGTATTAACATACATAATTTTCAGTTAATGGCAATATATAATGGATTCATCCTACAAAATGACAAACTCTGGATGTAGAACAAATTATTGTTGTTTTAAGGCACAGAGCAGTGAGGAAAAGTAGTGAACAGATTTTGAATGTCTATATTGAAGCTAACAATATTGATAACAAGTATTTTACAAGGAAGATTAAATACTAGATTCCTCAAGAAAGTTAGACATTCCATATGTTTGTTTTATGTTTGAAAGATGTGACAGACAACTGTGATCACTTCCAATGGAAGAGGAATAGAAGATCAGTAGTAGCTGAATGATTACTTGCCATCACAATAGACAGCTGACAGCAATACAAGGCAAGAATAAGCAGAGAGAATACTGCCTCTGCTCCAAAACCTTAAGAAAGAGTAGACTCCAAATTTCTTAAGACACAGAAATTAAAATAACATTTCAGTAAAAAAAAAAAAAAAAGTATCTATATTAGGATACTTGAGACAGGATATAGTTGCCACAGATCATAAGGAAAGGACACAAGATCAGATATATATAACAGAAAAGAGTTCAAAGAGTAAGGCTGGGTGTGGTGGATCATGCCTGTAATCCCAGCACTTTGGGAGGACAACGAGGGTAGGTCGACTGAGGTCGAGAGCAGCGTTGCCAACATGGCGGCGAAACCCCTCTCTACAAAAAATACAAAAATTAGCCAGGTATGGTGGTGCACGCCTGTAATTCCAGCTACTCCAGAGAATCGCTTGAACCAGGCAGGTGGAGGTTGCAGTAAACCGAGACCACACCATTGCACTCCAGCCTGGGCAACAGAGCAAAACTTCGTATCAAAAGAAAAAAAAAAAGAATGTCATGGCTAAGCCAAGGTCATTTGAAACACAAGAAAACTAACAGAAAACATGTTTTCTAAGTGCTCACAAATGACAGTGGAAGAATAAAGACAAAAATTATCATTTTGACCATTTTTAAACCTTGGTGCAATCCCTGTTAGATTGCACATTCAATATATGATACATGTATGTTGAGTAGATTGAAATAGGAATGAGGGTGCAATCATGTGAAAAAAATGAAGATTTTTTCTGCAGAATTTGTTTTTGATGTAATTTGACTGTTCATAACAACAACAACAACAAAAGATCTAGAAAAGTGGATGATTCCAAATTAAACCTAAGTCAACAGTTGAAAAAGAGTTTAACAGTTAATGAAACATGTTGCATAAAATATTAATTGAAAACAAGAGAGTATGTAAATACTATATTATAGTTTTCATGACCACGTTTAATTTGGACTATTGAGTTCAGTTCTGAGCAACAAATTTAAAATCTGTTTCATGTGTTCATATTGAGAAGTATCTGCAAAACTGATGTTAAAATGATATTTAAAGTAATAGGACACTTACTCTAGAAAAATTAAGATTTTAGGAGAGAATATCGACTTTCTTCAGTTATTTCTGAGACTGGAAAGATTTTAGGCTTTTTCCATATTACTCCATTGAGAACCATAGAACAGATTTAAGATATAGTTGAAAGTATAAGGGGAAAATTTTAGATTCATTTATACAAGTATTATTTTCAAAACAATAAGTTGTGGAAAACATATTACCTAAAACTATATGAAAATGAACAACGCGTCCTGAGTAGGGAGAAAACAGAATTATTCTGATTCCTGGTGACATTTTGGAACAGAAGTCATTATCTAAATCACTACAAACATTAAATTTATTATTCTCTTATTTTGAGATAGAATCTTGCTCTCTCACCCAGACTGGAGTGCAGTGGCACAATCTTGGCTTACTGTAACCTCCACCTCTGGGTTCAAGCAATTTTCCTGCTTCAGTCTCCTGAGTAGCTGGGATTACAGGAGTGAATCACCATACCCAGCTAATTTTTGTATTTTATTTAAGTAGAGACAGGATTTCATTATGTTGGCCAGGCTGGTCTCGAACTCCTGACCTGAAGTGATCCACCTGCCTCAGCCTCCCAAAATACTGGCATTACAGGCATGAATCAACATGCCCGGACACTAAGTTTTATTCTCAATTTTAAAAAGTATGTTATTCCATATTTGTACAGACAGTGATATTTTGTGGTACAATTATTTTTAACTGGGACACATATTGTTAGACCTAGATGCCCACTTTTCATTAAAATAGAACACCTGATGTTCAACTATTTAGTCACAGTCAAATTACATTGTGGTTACAAAAACCAACCAACCAACCAGCCAACAAACAAACAAACAAAAAAAACAAAACCAAAAACAAAGAATTCCAAAATGCCATCAGTTTTCTTCCTATAAATCTAAAATGAGTCCAGCTGTGGTGACTTACACCTGTAATCCCAACACTTTGGGAGGCCGAGGCAGGTGGATCACCTGAGGTCAGGAGTTTGAGACCAGTCTGACTAATACGGTGAAACCACGTCTCTACTAAAAATACAACAATTAGCCAGACATGGTGGTGTACGCCTGTAGTCCCAGCTACTGGGGAGGCTGAGACAGGAGAATTGCTTGAACCTGGGAGGCACACGTTGCAGTGAGCCGAGATCATGCCACTGTGCTCCAACCCGGCTGACAGAGCTAGTCTCCATCTCAAAAAAAAAAATACACACACGCACACACACACACACACACACACACACACATATAAAATTAAAAATATTTATCTAAAATTATATAAAATGAGAAATCACTGCATAGACCTGTTAGTTTATTTTCCAATATATCAAAATAGTGTATCAAAAGTAGAATTACTAAAACCTTGAAATTATATCACTGAAAATGTTTAATTTTATAATGACTGTGTTTTTAATTCCTTTGTTTGCTTTAATTTATCTACCTTATATTAATTATCAAGAGCCCACAAAACTTCCTTGCTAGACAAGCCTGTTTCTGAACTGTTTTTCTAAGGATCTCTCCTGGTGAACAGTGTTGCATGTTCTTAAAGAAAATAAAGCAGTAGCAAGTAGTGACCATTTTTCTTTTGTTAAAGTTCTGCTTTAGGACATGGCCCTTTTCTACTGTATTCAGCTGTGGTAGGATTCAGGATCAAATACTCCTACCTTACTCTCCACAGGAACAAAACAAGACCCCGTTTGAAAAATTAGATTGCTACATTCACTTGGTCACAATGGGTCAGGAAACGAATTCTATAAAGAGTCTATTGGTATCACACCAGTCAGATTCACCCCACTCTAACTCTATATGTAGAGTTCATCACTGAGAGAAGGGTGTAAGTCTGAAGTTGGTAGGAATCTGCTTTTGGTACCATATGGGGAGAGTATGTTTAGGAATGAAACAAACATGGAACAAAGGAGAAGGGGGCGGGGGGGGGAGAGAGAGAGAGAGAGAGAGAGAGAGAGAGAGAGAGAGAGAGACAGGAAACACTGTCCCAAAGATACTATTGAACTCAGAGATGCCGGTGAGTGTAAAGTCAGGATTAGCTCTTGGATTAGCCAATAATTCAAGTCAACAAGGAACTTCTTTTCCTTAATCCATTTGTGTTGGGTTATTGTTCCTTGTAATTAAAAAAATCCTAACTAATATAGCACCTTTACTTCTTTTTCCCCTTAAACCTAGACCCCAGAGCAAGTCCTCTGATATCTGTGACCTCTTTGTCTTCTTGAGTTCCATTCTAATTAATCCCCACCTTTCCTAGCCCTGTAGAATCCAAAACACATCTCATTAAAATGTGTAATTCAAAATGTTAAGATCATGTTATTTTCTATTGACATACACATTTTTCATGTCAAGGCCCACAAAGGACAGCATGGTGAGAGAATTATTCTTCCGTTCTTTCTGCAGTATAGAACAAGATCTACTTTTAGACTCTACATTGATTGGTTATAAAACTAGATTTTTAAACTTACAGTACCATTGCTTAATTTTATGTATCATTAGAGGATTATTTTTTCTTTTATTACACTTTCGTGTGGGCTTGATAATCTCTGGGAAAGCTCTCCAGTGAACTCAATTTGGGATATGGATATAGAAGAGGGTAGCATATTAGATAGACAGCACCTGACAATTCAAATATTTTTTTTTCTCACTTCCAACTAAGTGACTAATTATTTCTCAAGGGAAGCAAGTCTAACTAATTTCTGCATTTGAAACAGAATCTCAATTCTGCAGCATCTGCTTGTGTTCTGTGGTTTGTTTTGTCACCGTTCCTCATTTTTTGACTTAACCACTCAGTGATGTGTTGTGTTGTCTGCTTTGCCACTCTGAAGAGCATAATGGTGATATGAGAAGAGAATAAACAATAAGCACCTCAAATACACCACTATCTACGTGAAAGCATTTATTTTCGCTATTACTCATTAAAACAGTAACTAATAGCAGTGCCCACAGGGGTCATATACCCCAGTGGAGACAAAACGTTGCTTCAAGATGAATCATTTTCATGATGTTAATAACATCAAATTTTAACTTTTCTACGTTGTCTACTTTGGGTTGTTCGGTATAAAATTTTAGTACTGTCAGTTCATGATTGAATTGATTGTACTCATCACAAGTAACATCTCTCTCTTACTTCTGCAATGCCTAGTACTCAGTGTTATATTCAGGAACCGATATCAAACTGGTCAGTTTCATGCTATGAGGGACACACATATATGAGGACAAAGAGGGAATGATAATGTTTCAAATAGAAAAGTCAGGTATTCTTCATTTAAATCTCTAAAAATAATTTCTATCAATGAAAAAATTAAATTTTAATAAATAAGCTTCTTCTGCTTACCTTATTATCTCATTTGGATATGACATATTTGCTCAATATGCAATCACAGATTTGAAATCTCTTTTCTTACTATTCTCAATTCATAAAATAATACATTGCTTATTTGAACAATTTCCATCTGTAAAACTTTGTTCATTATCCAAACCCAGCTCAAAATATACATCTTCTGAGAAGCGTTATTTAATTCATGGAGTTTAAGCTAATTTATTTTTCCATTTGGCTTCTATAATCATTCGTTTACATCTTTGGATGCTCCTCTTATATTTTATATTTCATTTGATCCAATACAAAATTACATGTTTCTTAAAGACAGGTACTCTTGTGTATTTTTCACCTTTTCTTGAATTTTAAGCATTAAGTGTGAAACCTGGATACAGAAAACATTGATTCGATGTTTGTAAATGTTGTGCCATATTTTGTTTTTGAAACATTTGAACATTTTAGATGAAGGAATATACATTTAGAAAATAATTTTAGACTTCCAAATTAAATTAATATTGCTTATGGGGCAGGAAGGATTAAGGTAGACATTTACAAAAGTCAAAGCCACATTTTGCCATACCGCCAACACATGCAAACTAAAAATCACAATTGTCCATCAATCTAAAGAAGTCATCCTTCTGCTTTCCTTTATAAAACAGATTAAACAGAAGAGGAAAAGATGTCTAAAGACAGTGGAAAGGCAGTTATAAATAAGGGAGAGAAATAAAATAAATACAATATTAAAAAAATTACTGAGAAATCTAAGAATTTCTTGTTGAGTTTTTATGGATGGAAACATAGCAACAAATGACGTTAAATATACCAGTAAAATCAGAACTTCCTAATATCACTCATAATCAATTTCTTCATATGAAATATAATGATGATAATAATAATACCTCCTAGGATTAAGAGGTATACACATATGTCCATGCTTACATTTATTAACACATACATACAGTGTACAGAGTGATTGAAATTCTCCAATAATTAATAGTTCACAAAAAGAATATTAACTGAATTTAACTTCCAAGGACAAGCATTCTCTGGGTGGGAGTGAAAACTGTACTCATCTGACTCAACTGATTTTCTTATCTTCACTGAAAACACTTTCCTTATGCCTCAATAGACGCTAAGCTTTCAGGGGACTTAAAACATTAGTAATGTTCTTGGACTCTTTCTTGAATGGCTTCATTGTGCACAAGACATCACAACATCAGCAAGTTTTATTGAGATTACCAGAGGTACACTGACCTTTATCTTCTATATTGCCTTGGTAGTTAGGGAGTTCTTGGTGAATAAAGTGTGTTCTTGAATAACATAACAATATCACAGTATTTAAGTATCATGCTTATAAGGTGTAATACAATAAATCTAGTGTCTCTCTCAAGAGTCTTTCCTATATTGTTCTTATTTGTGTATTTATTTTATTTGAGACAAGGTACTCTGTTACACAAGCTAGAGTGAAGTTGTGCCATCATAGTTGACTGCAACCTCAATCTCCTGGGCTCCAGAGATCCTCCTGCCTCAGTTTCCCAAGTAACTGAGAAAACAGGCATGCATCATCATGCTTTGCCAATTTTTTGTAGAGACAAAGACCTACTATGTCGTCCAGGCTGGTCTCAAACTGCTGAGTTCCAGCAATCCTCCTGTCTCAGCCTCCCAAAGTGTTGGGATTATAGGCGTGAGCCACCACGACTGGCCCCTTTATTGTCCATAGTTTTAAAATGACTTTGGCAATTATGCCTATGCTATTTGTGATTATGTCAAATTATATTACTATCATTTATAGAGATTAGTGTTTAATTTAAATCCTGAGACACTTGAAATAATAAATATTCCTCCTTGTATGAAATCAATTTTAATACTTACTGGTTAAGGAGGCTGCTTTGGAAGATAATATATATTATTTCCTAACTTACCTGACCATGCATTCAACATGGCATTACATAAAATTTGATTTGCATAGATACTTAAATTGATTTCTTAAATCTAATTAAGAATGATTTTATGATGATCTTTCAAGAGGTCATTGCATTTAAAATTTTCCTTAGGGTACTACCAGACAGACATTTAGTGTTCAAGTACTTGGAAAAAATGTCATCAACAGCTTCAAGACATTAAGCTAGCCTATTTACTTTACAATAATAGCAGTGAGTGGAAAATCCAGTTATTATCTGTTCTGCTTTTCATGTCTTGCATTTTCCCTTTAGCTCAGCATGCCAAAATGATACTCCTTTTATTATGAAAGATTACAATGCGGTACTTCAAGGAATTAGTTTTTAACGCTTAAATGACCCAACTTGCACTGATGCAAAGAATTTTATTATGATTGAAGAAGAGTAATTTTGGTTCCTGCACATCCATTTAGTCTATTGCTCACAATAAGATTATTGTGAAATATAATTACTTGTTTACAGTAAAACACTGACAAAAAAAGCCTACATATTCTTACATAAAGCAAGTTATTTAAAATAATGTTTTGTTATAATTTCTAGATTTTCTAATAATTTCACATTTAAGTGTGCATAAAGAAGATACCTACAAGATGGTGGAAAATGAATTGTTAAAATTCTGAACATGTTGCATCTATCTAGAACAGTTGATGAAAACATTAGATTCACTGTAATCCTCAATGAATATTTTAAGATATAAACAACAAAAACTGTGGCTAAGATATGAACCAGGCCCTAGATTTTTATTACATATAGTCACTCACAGTTTAACAAATAGATAGTGTTTTATTTTTATTATTCTCCCTCTTTTGTATACATATCTATGGTGTATATATACAGCTCTGTGTAACCCAGTGTTGCTAGCAATGTGGCTCACGGCAATTTTATATCAGAATTACTGGTGCTTCAATTAAAAGGGTTTGGATAGTCAGATCTCACTCTTACCTCCATGGGTAGAGAATCCTGTGCCAGACTTCCGTTATTTAAAGTAACCAACCAGCTTAAACTGAACCCACAGTAAAGTCAGATGAAAGTAAGTACATCACTAAATAGAGCCAAAAGCTAAAGGGGAGAAGAAAAAAAATGTGTTTCTAAAATGTAGTTGATGAATGATAAAAATAATAACAAAATAAACTGTAAAAGCCCTTAAGGAAATGCATTAAGTGTATCTAAATGACATTATGAAATTTTTATACGAAAATTTCTTTAGGTTAATTGAGAGAACAGACACTACTAAGATGCCAAATAAAGACCTAGACCAGGGGTTCAATCTAGGTCCTTCTACTCTCACCACACAGAAAGCCAATCATTGAGACAATGAGTATTACCAGAGAAGAAGGCTTTAATTGAGTGCTGCAGCCAAGGGGATAGGAGATTAGTCTCAATCTATCTCCCTGACTTTCTAAAATTAGGTGTTTATTTAGCATGGAAGAAATATAAGTACATACAGAAAAATACTTAGGGAGAGGTAAGAGGAATTTTTAACAAGATTCAGGTGGTCACTTAGGTAATCATGATGGCTGAGGGGTCTGATGTCTCATTGTTCAGGTGTGATGATCTGGTAAGTTTTGGTTTCCTTAATACTATCTGAGAGGCATGATGGTTGATTTCTAGAGAAAGGAACTCAGATAAGACAAATATAACTTTCTCCAGTTTCAAGACAGAGAGGGTCAATTTCTATGTTTATTCAAAAGAAACCCCAAACATCAGTTCCATGAGTCAGTTTCAAATAAAAAACAACAGAAAAGGAAGAAAAATTATGAATAAGTAAAAGGACTTGAGAGGTGCCTACAAAAGTTGTAATATGTAAATAAAACAATTTCAAAATAAAATAAATTATTTTTGTTTCTTCTCTATATTACGTATAGAAACGTTATACATATATATGTATATAATCCTCTAAGCCTAAAGAGAGAACGAACAGGTTATTTACATTGGAGAAAAACTGATTGCCACGTCAGCTAGAAAATCTACAGAAATATTCTTCTGGAAATGTAAAAATGCTAAGCTAAACATTCATCCAGGGTGATCATTTTGAGATACAAGTATTCAGGGAATATATAATCCACACATCTTATTTGAGAAGAAATATTAGGGAAAAAAGTCTAACCTACCAACTAAAGTCAAAACTGGAAATCTCAAAATAGGAGAAAAAACTAGTTGAAAACCCTGTGAAAAATGAATCTTGAAATATATTTTGAAATAACATGTATTTTAACTATATTTTTAAAACGTACAATTAAACCAAAACCATAATAAAAAAAAAAACCCTTCTGGGGATGTGTATTGTAAGTTTTAAATAAGGAATTTTTAATAAGTGTCATCTCAATGATTAATTTAATATTGATATTCCCTAGCAGAAAAAACCTCAGAATTGTGTTGGCTGAGAGAGTGATCTGAGAGTTGAAAAAAGACCAGGAAAATGAAATATTCCAAAAGTATTATTGTACTGAAGAGAGAAGGTAGTGAATAAAAACAACATCCAGGTTGGGGAAAATTTTAAATTGCTTTATAGTATAACTATAGATAAATATGAGTTTGATTTTGAGTCACAGGAAAAGTTAAATTGTAAGTAAGGACTTGAAAGTCTATAATATAAATCACAAAATCTCCATTAAAAAGTGTGCAAAGGATATGAACAGACAACTCTTAAAAGACAACATACTATTAGCCAACAAACATAAAAAAATGCTCAACATCACTAGCTATCAGAGAAATGCAAATAAAAATTACAATTAGATATTGTCTCACACCAGTCAGAATGTCTCTTATTAAAAAGTCAAAAAATAACAGACACTGGTGAGGCTGCAGAAAAAAGGGATTGCTTATATACACTGTTGGTGGAAATGTAAATTAGCTCAGCCACTACGGAAAGTAGTTTGAAGATTTCTCAGATAACTTAAAATAGAACCAATATTTGACCCAACAATCTCATTACTGAGTATATATCCAAAGGGAAATAAATCATTCTACCAAAAAGACACACACACTTTTATGATCATTGCTGCACTATTCCCAATAGGTGACTTGGAGTCAACCTAGGTTCCCATCAATGGTAGACTGGATAAAGGAAATGTGGTACATATACATCATGGAAAACTACACAGCCATAAAAAAGAATGAGTTTGCAGCAACACAGATGCAGCTGGAGGCCATTAACCTAAGTGAATTAACGTAGGAACAGAAAAATAAACACCACATATTCTCACTTATAAGTGGGAGTTAATTATTGGGTACACATGGACATAAACATAGGAACAATGGACATTGAGGACTACTAGACAGGGAAGAAGGGAGGCAGTGTGGGCTGAAAAACTACCTATTCAGTACTATTCACTGGCTGGGTGATGGGATCTTCTGTACTCCAAACCTCAGCATCATACAATATACCCTTTTAACAAGCCTGCACATGTACCAACTGAAGCTAATATAAAAATTTGAACTTATAAAAGAAAATAAATTGCTGTGGACATTTTTAATATACCTTCTTATTAGAAGGATTATTCACTGATGGTCATGAGCCAAATGTGAGAAGAAAACCTGATCTTACAAAGATAACTAGAGTGTGAACTAGTCAAAATATATGAAATGAATGCAGAAGTCATATAAGTACTACAGCAACTTGGAGAAACATTCTAATGAGATGCGGATTCCAAATATATCTGAATTATAGAAAGAAAACTGGCTGAATGTCAAATAAAAAATGTGCTGTTAAAACATAATTCCATGTATAGACAGAGCTCTACAGTCCCCCATACTAGTCTCAAATCTGTGATAAATAAGTGGCAATATTGTCATCCTGAAATTCTAGTTCACTGACTTCAACTCTGACATAAGTGACAATCTCTCCCTTTCATTTGATAAATAAATTTCTTTAAATTGTAAACGAAAAAATCCCTTATTTTTGATAAATTTATGGTAATTTAAGGTTAATATCTCTATGTGTTATACTAAATTCAATAATTGAAAGAAGTCACATATTGAACTTATGATTTTTTGTTTGTTTGTTTTTGAGACGGAGTCTCGCTCTGTCGCCCAGGCTGGAGTGCAGTGGCCGGATCTCAGCCCACTGCAAGCTCCGCCTCCCGTGTTCACGCCATTCTCCTGCCTCAGCCTCCCGAGTAGCTGGGACTACAGGCTCCCGCCACCTCGCCCGGCTAGTTTTTTGTATTTTTTAGTAGAGACGGGGTTTCACCGTGTAGGCAAGGATGGGTTCGATCTCCTGACCTCGTGATCCACCCGTCTCAGCCTCCCAAAGTGCTGGGATTACAGGCTTGAGCCACCGCTCCCGGCCTTGAACTTATGATTTTAAGTGGAAAGGTGAAAGATGATTTTACTGACAGTGTTAAATATTTTCATATTTTCATTATGAATTCATTACTTCATTATGAATATGAGATAGAGTAGTTGATTTATGCTATATTTAAACAGAAAATGTTTTAGCTGCCTAAGTTTGTAAGTCTTGGCAATTAAGAAATTGGGGTGTTAAAATATGTGATGTTGATATAACCGTTTAAATTATACAAAAATAGCACAAACACTGCATGTACATATTAGTGTGTCATATGGTCACATTTTACATATATATAAATGTGAATATGTAATATGTAGGAAGTGATTGCATATTATGTACATATACTCAAGTATAAATAATATATTCCCTATTAAGTGTTTATTTATAATAGATATTTTAAAATAATTTTTTATTTTCTATATATTTGTATATCACATTATAGAAATGCGTTTTATTTGCCTATAATTTATTGTGTTTTATATCTACAAATATACTTGGAGCATGGTAAATAAGTCTAATAATTAGGTTATAAATTAAGCTAAAATTTAATTGCATGTTAGTCCATTAAATGAATAACATAGTAATCACATTAAATGGAAAGCATAGTTGTGTTTTAAAATTTGATTTGGTTTATATCAATAGAAAAAAGTTTTCTCAGTTAATGTTAAGTATGAGAAAGTTTATATTTATAATATTAAAAACTGAAAAAGAACATTACATCTTAAAACCATACATATTTATTTCCCCTAGCCATAGAAAGTATAAAAGCAGCACATATCGATGTACCTGTTTTATGATTAGTCATGTTGAACATACAAAAAAAGTAAGGCAACACAGCAAGGAAAAGTTAACTTTAAAAATATCCGGTTATTTGTTGTGTGTTTTGTGTTTCACTTTGTGTGTGTGTGTGTGTGTGTGTGTGTGTGTGTGTGTGTGTGTTGTGTGTGCAGAAATAAGTGAGGTTGTGTAATCCTAGCATTTTGGGAGGCCGAGGCAGGAGGATCACTTGAGGTTAGGAGTTTGAGACTAGCCTGGCCAACATGGTGAAATCCTGTCTCTACTAAAAATACAAAAAAAAAAAAAAAAAAAAAAGAAGAAAAGAAAAATAGCTGGGCGAGGTGGCAGGCCCCAGTAATACCAGCTACTCAGGGGATTGAGGCATGAGAATTGCTTGAACCCGGGAGGCAGAGGCAGCAGTGAGCCAAGAATGTGCCACTTCACTCTATCCTGAGTGACAGAGCGAGAATCTGTCTCAGAAAAAAGAAATGAGGTTGAATTAAGTTTTTTATTGGAAAAATTTTGATAATTTGCATACAACATTATTATAGCATTTCTTTTGTACTTGGCAAAAGGTAATTCCTTATAGTGTTTATTATCATATAAAAACATATTTAATATGAAGGAGCTTATTATATGTTAAAAGTAAGAAAAGCATAATATAATATAGTGTAAATGAATAAATTAATAAATATAAAGGTAGACATTAATAAAATGGAAGATACACGAAGAATAGAATGAATAGATAAATATTGAAGAAGATTATTTTCAAAACATGCAGAAGCTAATCTCTTATGAGATTTTAAAACAAAACATATATAAAATACGTTTTAAAGGGCAAAGACAGCCATAGAAAATTAAAAATAAATTATTATATAATTCTACATGTGGTTAATTTTAAGTGCTGCAGGAAATGTATGATTCCCCACAAAATTATAATTTTTAAAAGGTAACCAGAGGATAGATATTTGAATATACCAATTTCCTTAGAAAGGATTGAAAACATTTTTAAAAGTTATCAGAATTAATGGTTTCACAGCCTAATTCTAACACCTAATGATACATTAAAGTATTCTAGGTTAAAGAATTATTAAAGCTCCATAACTTATTTATGGTACTTAGTTACCAAAATCTGATAAATATAATTTTAAAATGAATATAGACCAATCTCACAAGAATATATGCAAAATTATAAACCTGTGTAGCAAAAGCTTCCATTATCAAAATCCAAACCATGACAAAGACTGCAAATGGAATTTATAATTGTGACTTTGAATTAATACTACTGTAATAATACTACTAATAATATTTATGCTTAATAATTTGAGCCTAAGACAGAATATAACAATTGCTTCTCATGGCAGATTATATGGAAGAAATGGCTCACAAGCCACTAACACAAGAACAATTCCATAGACCATATATTTCCCTGAAACATTTGTACATTCTACCTGATTTTGTCTCTGTGTGTGTGTGTGTGTGTGTGTGTGTGTGTGTGTGTGTGTTTATGTGTTTGTACTTCCAATAAATTTCTAGAAAATAAATAGACTTCAATGAAATGTCTCTCTGGAAATAGGTCCTTAACTTACTCCTTTTATTTCTTTATTAACTTTATTATCTCAATATTGATCAGCTAGGATATAAAATAACTGTATCCTCCAAAGGGTTTAACAAAAAATAAATTACATGGCATAGATGCAGACTAATCATGTTTCGGTTGGCAAAATTTCAACTTTCAATGTTCTGAATCTCATTTTAGAATAGTATACTGGAAAGGAAAATATTAGTGTAATCGAATATCAAAATCTGAGAATACTCTAAAGTCTCCTCCCCACTTTAGAACTCCCTATAGAGACAGAAAAGTTGTCTATTGAATCTGCATTGGACTCAGCTTCTGCCAAATAATTTTTCCCTTCGTTCCACAGATGTTACTCTCATGACATTACATAATAAATCATTTAATACATATAAAAAAAAAATCTGCAGACCTTTTCCAGTCGTGAGCTGAATAAGCAGACTTTGGAATGAGATTTTGTAGCTGGATGACATGCTACTGACAATAAAGACCCTACGTCTGGCTGGAGCACAAGGCAGCTTTGTATTCTTTTCTATCTTTATAACTAGTAAGCTAGGATGACAGAAAGAAATATATTAGCAGGAATTATATGTCAGACATTTGAGAAGGAAGGGTAGCATGTTACCTAGAAAAACAGTAGAACTTGGAAGCTACTGTATATTTTGATTAAACTCTGAAAAAGATCACTAAAAGTTAAAACTAACTAATTGAAAAGTAAAGGCTAAATTGTGAGAGCCAGAGGACTTTCTTGGTGACACATATTTCCTGCCACTGTAAGCCAGTGAGCCTTAAGGCCAAGAGAATCATACTTAAGGCTGAGAACAAAGATTATCTGAGTGCCCAACTGAGGCAAATCTCTTTAAAACAAGGGCCTTGCAGCTGGAAACCATCATTCTCAGCAAACTATCGCAAGAACAGAAAACCAAACACCGCATGCTTGGACTCGGGAAGGGGAACATCACACACTGGGGCCTATCATGGGGAGGGGGAAGGGGGAGGGATTGCATTGGAAGTTATACCTGATGTAAATGATGAGTTGATGGATGCAGCACACCAACATGGCACAAGTATACATATGTAACAAACCTGCACGTTATGCACATGGACCCTAGAACTTAAAGTATAATAATAATAATAATAATAAAAAGGGCCTTGATTGGGAATAAATGGGCTACTTATATATTGAATAGGTTTATCAGAATCTTAGGTTTTCAGAATTCTGTTGACTTGCTGAGGCTGCAAAAATTGCCTACTCTTCTACATTCACCTCTGCATCATAAAGAAAAACGATCACAAAAAGGTTAGTAAACATTAATGTAAAACCTAAAATCTATAACCCATCTAGAAGAAAATATAAGATATTTTGTATTGTTCTCCAGTAAGCAAAAGATACCATCAAGGTAAAAACCTCAAACAGGATCCATAAAGACAAAATTCACACATTGTATAAAACATGAAAATTAAGACCTTTATTCTGAAAGCTGGAGGGATCACACTACACAACTTCAAACTATATTACAAGGCTACAGAAACCAAAACAACATGATACTGGTACAAAAACAGACACATAGACCAACGAAACAGAATAGATAACTCAAAAATATGACCACACATCTGCAATCATCTTATCTTTGATCTTGGACAAACCTGACAAAAACAAGCACTGGGGAAAGGATTCTCTTCTTAACACATGGTTCTGGGAGAACTGGCTAGCCACATGCAGAAAACTGAAACTGGACCCTTTTCTTACACCATATGCAAAAATTAACTCGAGATGGATTAAAGACATAAATGGAAAACCCAAAACTATAAAAACCCTAGAAGAAAATCTAGGCGATGTCATTCAGGACACAGGCATGGACAAAGATTTCATGACAAAACATCAAAGCAATGGCAACAAAAGCAAAACTGACAAGATTTAATTAAACTAAAAGGGTTCTGCACAGCAAAAGAACCTATCATCAGAGTGAATAGACAACCTATATAATGGGAGAAAATTTGTGTGACCTATCTGTCTGACAAAGGTCTGATATCCAGAGTCCACAAAAGCTTAAACAGCTTTACAAGAAAAAAGTTTAAAAGCCATTAAGGGTTTTTTGGGCAAAGGACATGAGCAGACACTTTTCAAAATAAGACATTTGTGTAGCCAACAAGCATATGAAAAAAATAAAAAAGAAAAGAAAAAAAAAAACTCATCACTGGTCATTAAAGAAATACAAATCAAAGCAACAATAAGATACCATCTCACCCCAGTCAGAATGGCAATTTTTAAAAATCAGGAAACAAGAGATGCTGGTGAGGCTGCAGATAAATAGGAATACTTTTACACTGTTGGTGAAAATATAAATTAGTTCAAACATTGTTGAAGAAAGTGTGGTGATTCCAGAAAGACCTAGAATCAGAAATACCATTTGACCCAGCAATCCCATTACTGGGTATATACCCAAAGGAATATAAATCATTCTATTTTAAAGATACGCTCACATGTATCTTCATTGCAGCACTATTCACAACAACAAAGAAACGGATTCAAGCCAAATGTTCATCAGTGATAGACTGGATAAAGAAAAGGTGGGCCGGGCGCGGTGGCTCAAGCCTATAATCTCAGCACTTTAGGAGGCCGAGACGGACGGATCACGAGGTCAGGAGGTTGAGACCGTCCTGGGTAACCCGGTGAAACCCCGTCTCTACTAAAAAATGCAAAAAACTAGCCGGGCGAGGTGGCCGGCGCCTGCAGTCTCAGCTACTTGGGAGGCTGAGGCAGAAGAATGGCCTAAACCCGGGAGGCGGAGTTTGCAGTGAGCTGAGATCGTTTCACTGCATTACAGCCTGGGTGACAGAGGGAGACTCCGTCTCAAAAAAAAAAAAAAAAAAAAAAAAAAAAAAAAAAAAAAAATTGGTACGTATACACCATACACCATAGAATAATATACAATCATAAAAAGGAACAAGATCGTGTCCTTTGCAGGTACATGGTTGGAGATGGAATCCATTATGCTCAGCAAACTAAGGCAGGAACAGAAAACCAAACACCACATGTTCTCACTTGTAAGTAAGAGCTGAACAATGAGAACACACGGACACAGGGAGAGAAACAGCACACACTGGGGCCTGTTGGGGAGGAGCAGAGAGAGGGAAAAACATCAGAAAAAATAGCTAATGCATGCTGGGCTTAATGCCTAGGTGATGGGTTGATAGGTATTGATAGGTATAGCAAACCAGCATGGCACACGTTTACCTATGTAACAAATCTGCATATCCTGCACATGTACTCCAGAGCTTAAAAAAGAAATAAAACCACAAATTTAGAGAAAGTATTTGCAAATTAAATATTCTATAAAAGACTTGTATCCAGAATGTATAAAGCACTACAGAAACATAAAATAAGAGGTGTTGCACACAAAAAAAGAGCAGAAGATTTATGAAAACAAAAGATAATTCATCAAAGAATATTTGTAAGTCACAAATATAAATAGTCTTAGAGTAATGCAAATAAAATCATACTGAGATATCAATATATAATATCAGAATGCCTATTAAATGCCTCCAACACCATACCAAGTGTTGGAGAAGATGAGAACGATTAGAACTAAATTTTGCAAACTCTTTAGAAAATAGTTTAGCAGTTTCTCAAAAATTTAAACATACTCCTGCCTTATGATCCAGTCATTGCAATCCTAGGTATTTTCGCAAGATAAATGAAAGCATATGTCTCAATAAAAACTTATACACAAATGTTCACAACAGCTTTACTTACAGTTTACTCAAAAAGAAAACTGCTCCAAATTTCACCTATAGTTGAATGAATAAACAACTGTGGTAAATCAGCACTAAAAAGAAATGAACTATTGATATTCAGAACAGCATGAATCATTCTCAAAATAATTTTGCCAAGTGAAAGAAACCAGATAGAAAAGGGTTCAGTAATTATAAATCCATTCCTATAAAATTCTGTAAAATACAAATTTTTCTGTGCTTTATAGTCACAGAAAGCAGCTCACTGGTTGCCTTGGGTGAGGAGGAAAACAGGAAAGGACAATGAAACTAAAGTGAAGAGGAAGCTTGGTTCTGGTGATGGTTTTGTAGGCATACACAAATAGCAGAACATCAAATTGCACTGCTTATATTAGTACAGTTCATTTTATGTCAACTCTGCTTTAATAGACCTGAAGAAAAAAATCAGTCTTCTTTACCTTTGATTGCAATTTAGAATCCATGATGAAATCAGGGCTCATTGACTTGATTTCTGATGATACTGGATGAGGAGCATAATTTTAATATATGTAATTTTGGGGAATACTCAAAATTTGTAGTCCTGAAAACAAAGTTTAATGTTTCTTGTGTACTTTGTCCTAAAAATCAATGTTTTCATCCATATTGTAAGTATAGAGCACACAGGTATGTGAGAAACATGGAGATACATACACACACTCGTATAGACATGTTCTTTAACTTACAATGGGTTTACATCCTGATATACCTATTGTAAGTTTAAAACATCAAAGTCAAAAATGCATTTAATACACCTAACATACCAACCATCACAGCTTAGCCTAGCCTAACTTAAATATACTCAGAACACTTATGTTAGCCTACAATTAGCCAAAATCATCTAGTGTCCCGACCTGCAGGACAGTCGAACGGGCCCTGGAAGGGGGAGTGGGAATGGAGGAGACAAGAAAACACAAGAAATGGACACAAGACAAATAGCCTGATCAAGTCTCGTTTATTGAATGTAGGGTCATGCCTTATATAGGCTGGCAGAGGAAGAGGTTGGGCCAGGGCGGTGACGGGAGGCTCGGCTTACTCAAATTACAATCGCGCATGCGCCGTGGGTTTGTACTGTTCCCGGGCGCGGGATCGCGCCTGCGCCCTAGGCTGCATATCTTCCTGGGCAGGAAAATGTTTGCGCGCGCGCGAGAAAGGTTGGCGCGCGCGGGAAGTTTAGGCGCGCACGGGAAAACTTAGGCGCCCGTGGGGAAAGCTTTGGGCGCGGGCGGGAACAGTTTAGGCGCGCGCGGGAAGGGTTTGTAATAAAGAACCCAGAAANAAATTACAATCGCGCATGCGCCGTGGGTTTGTACTGTTCCCGGGCGCGGGATCGCGTCTGCGCCCTAGGCTGCATATCTTCCTGGGCAGGAAAATGTTTGCGCGCGCGCGAGAAAGGTTGGCGCGCGCGGGAAGTTTAGGCGCGCACGGGAAAACTTAGGCGCCCGTGGGGAAAGCTTTGGGCGCGGGCGGGAACAGTTTAGGCGCGCGCGGGAAGGGTTTGTAATAAAGAACCCAGAAATGTGCCGTCTTGTCTCCGCTTTGCGGAGATCAAGCAACAGAGGTCGGCTAATTCCGGGCCTCATGGCTCCGGACAATCTAGCAAAAATCTTATTTTATAATAAATTATTGACTATCTCATGTAATTAATTGCATACTGTACTGAAAGTCAAAAACATAATGGTTTTATGGGTACTTGAAGTATGATTTCTACTTTACTTTTATGTAACTTTTTTTGCACCTTAACTTTTGAAAAATCTTTAAGTCAAACCATTGTACCTCAGAGATCATCTGGAGAGAAAATGAGAGCATGAGATTGACTGATCAATTGATTAATTTGAAATGGAGATAATTATGCATTTATATTAATAATTATATGGATATGCAAATTATCATAAGTGCATAGTGATATAGTCACCCAAGGCTACCAGTGAACTGCTTTCTGTGACTATAAAGCACAGAAAAATTTGTATTTTACAGAATTTTATAGGAATGGATTTATAATTACTGAACCCTTTTCTATCTGGTTTCTTTCACTTGGCAAATTATTTTGAGAATGATTCATGCTGTTCTGAATATCAATAGTTCATTTCTTTTTATTGCTGATTTACCACAGTTGTTTATTCATTCAACTATAGGTGAAATTTGGAGCAGTTTTCTTTTGAGTAAACTGTAAGTAAAGCTGTTGTGAACATTTGTGTATAAGTTTTTATTGAGACATATGCTTTCATTTATCTTGCGAAATAGTCAGTGAGTTTTACTAAAGATGTATTTCTAATCATCAAAAATTATAATTATATATTTATGCCTAGAAATGGGCATGCCTTGTCTATCAGGTCATTAAATTGGTGTGTTGAATCAATCTAGTTTGTAGTAAAGCTGGGCATAGGGTTTTCTGGTAATTGAGCACACCAAAGGCTTCATTACCATGAAAATGGAGTCAGCTGCTCCATTTTCATACATTTAGGAGTCGTGGTACACCACAGGATTTCCTTAGTGCTCTCACATTTCAGCTGATTCTGTCTGTCTGCTACTAAGGGCTTCTTTCAGTCCTTCTTTCACTCCTCCACTTGTAGACTACACTTGTTTAGTAATCCATATGAGCAAGGTTCCAAGGCCTGAAGTAGGGGTGTTGGTGGAGGATTCTTAATTCTTCTACTCTGTCTTTTCCTCAGATCCTGAGTGTACAGTTCCAGGCTGCAAATTATATAGCTTCTGAAAAACAGTTTCTGACATGCTACTGGGTCCTAATAGAGATGGAATTTCTGACTGTCAGACAATAAAGAGGCCAAGAGGCCAATATCATGAGTTGGATTATAGTAGACCAACTACACAAGAAGGAGAAGACCAACTTCAGTCCATTGAAATTCAGAAGTGGACTGTCTGAGAAGGAAAATGTAACTATGCAACTCAGGCAAGGAGAAAAAGAACTACATTTCTTGAGATATCATTTTATGTTTTGTATATACAAAATTTATGTAATTCTATATTAAAACAATGAAAGTTATATTTTGGTAACCACTTTATAAATGAAGAAGCAGAGACTCCGAAAGTGTTCTGAAGCTTCACTAAGCATTCTCCAAATCATGCTGAGTTTTTACTAAAACAAGCATTGCCTATGTTCATGAGTCCTAAAAGGACATAGATTGAGGCTGTTACTTTTTTTTTCTTGTTACTGTTATAAAAACATTCTCAGTTTAAATACATTTATCAATGTTCTCCTTATAAAACACATAATATATTAAATTGAAACAAGAAGTACATATAAAGGCAATGAGGTGAAAAATAACTTAAGCATGAGCAAATTTTAATAAAGTCACTTTTAAGAATAATGTAGCCTTTTAAATTATATTTAATTTCAACAGAGGTCAGTCAATCTATGCCCTCCCAAGATTAATATGAAGTGCATCCTTGAGCATTTTTAATCATTGAAACCTAAATGACCTTACAGCAAAAACAAAGTTTAGCTAGAAATTTTGCTACCTCTCAGCATTTTCATTGAAGTTCTGAAATGCTGAGTATACAAATGCCAGTCATGAACCATGTTTATACTTTATGGAGAAAATAAAAACACTCTTAAGGAAAGATCTGCTTTATGTAGAAAGATAAAATAAATTTTAAGTATTTTCAATTAATTTGCCATTAATTGCATAAAATCTATAATTTCAAAATATAATATGGACATGTTTATTTATACTTCCAATTAAAAAAATATCAAGCTGTAGTATTTGAAGAGAGGCGCATCAACTTCAAAATCTGAACAATCAGAGTACAAGACAGAAATAAATACTCTTCCAAAAGATTAGCCCAAAAGCTTATATAACTTCAACTCAATTCCAAATTCTGACCACAGACCAGTGGAAGAGAGCCAGACTAAGCAGAAACACAAGCAGAGATGGAAAACATAAATATAAGTGGAAAAGTGGGAGTTAGGCTTCCCTCAGGCTACTATCATACCTCTTTTTATTCAGCTAGACTGTGAACTCATAGTTGGAAAAGAACTAGCCACTGAAGTCTCTGTATGTATGTCAATGCAGAGCTCCGAAACTGATAAAATGGGCAAACAATAAGTAGCTGTTACATACATGCGTAAATAAATTGGATTTGTTAGGCTTACAGACATTGACTTACTTGGGACCCTCCTGCTTTTGAGTCTATTGGGAATGGTAACTGCTACGCCTTGAAAGAGACCCACAGATCTCAGGACTCCCACAGGATCCTTTTGTCTAGATGGAACAGTCTCAATATAGTAATAGATATGTGCTTTGAGAACTCAAAAAGTTACAGAGTTCAAAGTATGTATTAATAACTCAGTTAAAGATTGGGAAGTAGTTTGGTTAGAGTGACTACACATAGACTGAACTTGTATTAGTGTCTGTCAAAAGCAAACAGTGTGTTTGTATTAAAACCCTTATGGGCTGACAAAGGTCATCTGAACACCATATCACTCTTAGACAGGTTTGCATAGAATAATGTTACTTAAGTCAAAGATGTATGTTATATCTTGGAATAAAATATATCATTAAAAAGGACTAATATAACCTCTAAGTGGGTTTTGCATTATTTCAAATTCTGAAATTAAAGCCTATAATGTCTAAATTATAATCTAACCAATGTAAATGATAAATATTAAATATTTGATTGCACAAACTATACCTTGTGGTAAAATGAAATGTTTAGAATTGTAATGTGAGATGAGTGATTGACCAGTTTGGACATGTATGAAATAATCTTATTTATGCATATGTATCTTTAACCATAATGTGGGCTTTTAATTCAGTGGCCAAAATTAAGTTTAAAGATACATATGCATAAAGATCAAAATATCTATACACATATCACCCCATGTAATTAATAATCTTTAACTTCATCAAGGAGAAAGGAACTTGGTATCATATTTTGACAACATTCTTCTAAACTGGGATATTACTTGAATATTAAATTTGACACTTTCATAAAAGTTTGCATTTTTATTTATAACATGTCACATTTTAATTGCTTTTTTAATACTATGCTTCCATAATAATTTCTTTTTTTCCTGACAGTTTTACAGACTAAATATGATTATATTTCAAGATTGTTTTCTCCCTAACAAGTGAGGTATTATAGTTGGATTAACTATGTGCAAAGTCTTGAACCACAGAAAATGTTTTATCCACTGGAATATATAAGAAAAAGATAAAGATCTTTTAAAAATTCAGTATGTTAGATTTATCATCGTACAGATCATTGAGTACATGTTCTTATATTGCTTTCTTACTTTATATGATGGTAAAGAAATTCAGAAATCATCTATCAAAATCATTCACAAGCTCTAAGTATTTCAAGGTAGTTCATTTTACCTTTTCTCCTTGATTTCATGAGACTTGAAACTTGAGCATTAGTTATAGTGATTTTTACAGCATTAGTTATAGTGATTTTACATTTTAGCACTTTCTTTTTTGCAGCAGCAGCAGCTACAGTTATTAGTGAGTTCTTGTATCGTACCTTTAAGATTTTCTAATTTAAACTCACTGCCTTTTGTTGTTTCCTTTATGGTAGTACTGAGAAATATTTTTGTTCCAGGTTTATACTTCAGTGTATTTGAAGAGAGCACACATGCTTTCTCGTGTATGTGTATGACCATGTGTTTTACAGGGTTAAAGAAAAAATGATAGCTTTAACTTTTCCCTGTGTTATTTCACTCTATGCTCTCTCTTAAACCTTCTTTTTCAGGTAAACACAATTATTTGCACTTCTTACTGCATGAGGCATTTTTACACCTCTGTTGAAATGCCCTTTCTAAAACAAGGCAAAGATATTTTCCATCACCCAAATTATATTTTAATATAGAAATCTACTAATTCTACCTGTGTATCACAGTATTCTTTTCCTTAAATTTTACATTTGCTCCTTTTGAAAAATTATTTAAGTACTATACTAGTATATTTATCATACATTTTTGTGATCCTGTAAAAACCTGACCCACTAAGTTTCCATAGATAGCTAATATCCTCTAGTTGATTATGGAGAGTAATATTAAATATGAAAATATCAAGTACTTAGGCTCTGAGAAGTCAAAACCCTTGCTTAAGATCAAAAAATTCAAACAAGCCTGGAAAAATGGCATAGTATAGTCCATGTCAGTGCATGAACTTTGGGAAACTATTGGAAAAAAAAAAAAAAGAAAGTCAAGGCAACAGGAATAAAATTGGGTTGGTGGAAACTGGAGACTACAGGATGCAAAGTTGGAGAAACTAATCTGATCCAGAAAGAATCTACAGATTCTATCATACTGGCAAGAATCTGTCAAAACAGACAACCGTATTACACTAATGTTTTGTTTTGTTTTCAAATTCTGTTATATATCACCATCATTTTTCTTCCATTTTGCCTTGTAACTTTTAAATACTTCGATGGTTACCTATTACTTAATAAAAATATATCCTATTATTTAATAAAAATATCTAAAATAAATGTCTATTTTTCCATATCTATCTTCTTAGACCACCTGGATTACATTATTTATATAGACTCTGTCATCAAAGAGTTCAATTGAAATTCTAACTTGAACCAATCAAAGGTATTTTTTAAACTTTACAAAGCTTTGTTCATTTGTAAAGATGTGCAAATATAACAAACGGAAATAATTCAGTAAGATTTAGTATGGCATAATGGAAAAAGATGTATAGGTTTTGGTAGTTCCATGACAGAATATTTCCCAGACCCTGATACTTACTGGTTGCATTATCTTGGACACGGAATCAGGCTTCTTGAAGCCAAACAGCAGCATATGACCATATTAACTTCCATAGCTTAAGTCATTGTTTAAGTGCATGTCTTTCAAGTATCCTGTAAACAGCGGAAGCTCAACAAACAATAGGTGTTTTTGGAATGATGCTATTGTTATCATTTTTTATTAATGTTTTAAATTTTAAAAATACCTGATAAGCATTCTAATAGTTCCAAGTTCTGTTTCTTTGAGTACTTACAAATATCTGCTTTACTAATCTCACATATTTTAATGAGAATTAGAAATGCTGACAAATGGGAAAGAGCCTGAAACGTTACAGGTATCATTATTGTAATGAATATCTAATATCTGTTGAACAGACTAGTATGAAAGGAAAGAAAAAGTTCCATCGACAGCTTCATAAAGACAACAAAATAATACAATAATATTCAATTAACTCAATAGTTATTTATTTATTTATTTTTTTAAAACAGAGTCTCGCTCTGTCACCCAGGCTGGAGTGCAGTGGCGTGATCTCGACTCACTGCAAGCTCCGCCTCCCAGGTTCCCGCCATTCTCCTGCCTCAGCCTCCCCAGTAGCTGGGACTACAGGCACCCGCCACCAGGCCGGCTAATTTTTTGTATTTTTGGTAGAGACAGGATTTCACCATGTTCGCCAGGATGGTCTCTATCTCCTGACCTCGTGATCCGCCCGTCTCGGCCTCCCAAGGTGCTGGGATAACAGGCGTGAGCCACCGCGCCCGGGCAACTCAGTATTTCTTTAAGGTAAATATCACTATACAGGTTTTTAAGGCGTATTTTGTATATTCTTGCTATTAGAATTAGTTGCCAGATAATTTTAATACAAATTTAACTGAAATTTAAAGTGTTGAGATGACTTAAGACAGAGAATCACAAGTTTCTGAACTACACAGATGTAATTCTTTTGAAACCCCTTTATGTAAAATGAACACATTTCCAGTTGAAATAAACAAGGTAATGTGTAACTTTAAACCAATGTGAATACTTCTGCTTGAACTGTTATTATATAAGTACCAATATAGCACAATGTTAACAACTAGTCCATAAATAGCCTGTGTTTCAAAGATCTGTAAGTGAGAATTCAATGGGGAAAATAATTTTTTTGTTTTGTCTTCTTAATTGTTCAGGTCGCTTCACAAAATTTTGCAGATGAGCGTCTCAAACCTTCCAAAGAGAAACATCTTAGATGCTTAATTTGTATGCTAGCATGTCATTACATGACTACTCAGCATTCAAGTATCAAAAAGACAGTTTTTCTACAAGATTATTGTTTTCATTCACAGAGAAGTTGTCTGCACATGTATTTCTATCATTTTAAACAATTTCTGAGAGTTACCTGAGCTATCTACACACAAAAAATAAAACATGTTACTATGGCAATCTCACAATTTTATGTTTTTATATTGTAGACATTTGATGAATTTAAGTGACTGGCCTCCTAAATTTTGCACATTCTGTTTTAATTTTTAACACATACTGTGAACCATGTTACTAAAATGTCTATGATCTGGCCCATCATGCCCCAATTCCCAACATTTTTTCTTTTTTTTTTTTTTTTTTTTTTTTTTTTTTTTTTTTCCTGCAATTCAGTTGTTGGAGGGAGGAATGGGAGACAAATTTAGAAGTTATGAGATGGAACATGGCAAGGGTCAATAATATAGTCATTCTCAACATAGCCCTGAAAGAGAAGGGAGGGAAGTTTACCCTGCACTGCTGGATGGCTGAGAGCATGTCTTTCCTTCTCTATAGACGCTACAATGGGTACCTGTGTGACCAAGGACAAATTACCAAAACACTTTACTCTTCCACTTCCTAGTTACAAATTGAGTATACTTGTAGGATCTGCCTTATGGGGTTGCTTTAAAGATTAGTTTAGTGGCTAGAAGCATTATTTCCATTTAAAATCTTATTTATTTTTGTTTTTTAAACCTAGAATATTTTTAATCCTATAATATTTTTTAAACCTACAATAACTTAACCCTGAGTAAGTTTTTGAGTGTTAAAAAAGATATCAAGCATGGAAACACAGTCACTCACACACACACCAAGGATACTAGACAGCAATGATAGAATAGAAAAATAAAATAAACAAATATGCTTAGAAGCTTGCCACAGTGGTTTATATGGTGTCATATTTTAATGTAGGCCTCTTCCTTGAAGGAACAAGGTGATCAAGCAACTAACAGTTAGGCTGAGGCACAAAGCAGGAACCCCTGAAGGTTTGCCCTATTAAGAAAAAGAAGACTAGAAAGGTTCTGTCAGTCATTCCAGAATTATTTGTAGCACTAAATAAATCATTCAATAAATCATCTTCTCCTCAGAAGAACGTGTTAGCTTAAGATGTCATGGCACACACACACTCTCTCTCATTTTCTCCCTCCTCTCTCTCTATATCTCTCACTCTATATATTTATCTTTTATATCATACATGTTTCTATATTTTTTAGAAGCCACATATTTCCCGCTTGATCCATATTTGTTCAGAAAATTTTGTTCAGAATTTTTTTTTTATTTTTTATTTTTTTTTGAGACAGAGTCTCGCTCTGTCGCTCTGTCGTCCAGGCTGGAGTGCAGCGGCACAATCTCTGCTCACTGCAAGCTCCTCCTCCTGGGTTCATGCCCTTCTCCTGCCTCAGCCTCCTGAGTAGGTGGGACTACCGGCGCCCGCCACCAAGCCTGGTTAATTTTTTATATTTTTTGTAGAGACAGAGTTTCACTGTGATAGCCAGGATGGTCTCGATCTCCTGACTTCGTGATCTACCTGCCTTGGCCTCCCAAAGTGCTGGGATAACAGGCGTAAGCCACTGCGCCTGGCCCAGAAGATTGTTTATTTAATATAAATTTGTATAAACGAATTGGAGTGGAATTCATTTACCCTCACACACACACACACACAAATGTTAAAGATAATTATAATTGGATGTCACAATGCACTAACAATTTCCACTCCAGGAAAAAGAAAAAGGGAATGCTATCACTTTTCTATGAGAGATGCCCTATAGTTGATCACAAGGAAGCTGCAGCTACTCTAGTCTCTGGGCATTTTGGATTGCAAAAGAATACATTTTTTTTTTTTTTTTTTTTTATCAGAGATGAAATAATGGATGATACCTGGGTACCTGAAAGACAATAAAGATTCACTGAGTTATTTGGGAGAGAATAAAGATTCAGTGTAAAAGACTTATTTTACAGGATATTATTTTTTATCAGATTTTTACACAAAACATCCAATTGTACCGAGTCTAACGCAGAAAACTATGGCATCCACATATTTGACCAGCTGAAAACAAGCATTTAAGTCCTTGCCTACTAAAATATGGTAAATAAATTAGCATCTATATAAATTTTCCAGAATCTTTGTTCAGGAACCTTTGTTAGCCCAGAGCAACGAGAACATCAGGAGGTCCCCTAACTCCACAAATTGCATTATCTGAATCACATCTCTGAACCATTCCAGACACCTTATTTTACCTTTAAAAATCATATATCACAGTGCTATTCTTCTCACTGCACGGTCTGAAACATACTACTCAGATACCATATCCAACTGTGATAATCATAACAGCTTTCTAACAGTAGCATAACTCTTTCCTTACAAGTCCTACACTAAACTATGTTCCTTTGCAAGGGATTCAAGTCAATTTGCTCTTCTCTACAAATGTGCATAATTATTCAACCTCTTTAAAGTAACCTAGAATCATGAGTGTTAGTAAAATCCTAGATAAAACACCACATTACAGAGTAAAATATTTAATCCAAGTTTTTGCACAAGGATGTCACATAATTATTTTCACACAATATTAATTTTAGAAAATAAAATCATGATATTGTTAAAGGTACAGTATTGAATTAAGAATATCTCTTCTCAAATGGGAGAATTATACATGTTGATTAGTATACTCTATAAACATAATATTACCTTAAGAGAGATGGGCATTTTTGAATTCTCTTTTGTTCCTGGACACAAATCTTTATATATTCCATGACTAGCCACTTATTCTATATGATTTCAGTTAAACTGATATCATTTCTTAAATTTTGTATCAATTTAAAGCCTGCCTAACAGTAAAGGTAGTCTAATGAGAAATTTTAGAGGGGCATAGTTGTAACATTACCATAAACTTTAAGCAATTGGAGAGAAATATAAAAGAGAAACTTACTGAACTTGAGATCACTAACAAATATCATTGTCAATTTATGCCAAAATAACTGGTCTAATAAACCACAATTTGTTGTCACTCATTTGTCAGGCACTGAAATATAAAGTTTGTATTTATTATCTCTTTCATCCTCACGATGAAGTAAGACAACAATATTTTTTTTTTTTTTTTTTTTTTTTTTTTTTTTTTTTTTTTTTGTTTTTTTTTTTTGTTTCCGGCGTGGTGCTCACGCCTGAATCCCAGACCTTGGGAGGCCAAGACGGCGGATCACAAGGTCAGGAGATAGGAGACCATTCCTGGCTAACACGGTGAAATCCTGTCTTTTATTAAAAATGCAAAAAAGTTAGCAGAGGCTGAGGCAGGAGAATGGCGTGAACCTGGGAAGCGGAGCTTGCAGTGAGCCGAGATTGTGCCACTGCACTCCAGCCTGGGCGACAGTGAGAGACTCTGTCAAAAAAAAAAAAAAAAAAAAAAAAAAAAAAAAAAAAATTCACATATGAGGAAACTGTAGTTCAAAAACGTTTAAAAAAATAATTCAAGATCCCACAGTTAGTAAGTAATATGCTCACTATGCTATTCTGGCAAGTGATTAATTCTAGGCCATCTAAACTTCATCTAATCACATGAGTTATATCATGAATACTAGGATAATGTAGATTAGTTTACATAAAATAAGTGTTTTTGACTCAAAGCATTTCTTGGTAACAATTATTTTGATCTTCTGCATTAAGTTATTGTTATTCCTGAATAACTTTGGAGTTTTATACCTCCGATCATAGGCTGAGTTGGAAGGGTTATGTCTGTGGATAGGCAAAGTGATTTAAACTTTTAGAACTTGAAAGCCTTTAGTTGGTAAATTTTGAGCCAGTAATCTTATCATTTCATCTCCAGCTTGTACCTCTATTAATAAAAACTGACTATCCCTTGAACTTATTTGATTGAGACTCAGTTTGATTACTGAAGGAGATAACAGCCTTGCAGAACAACTAAGATATTTTGTAAAATCGTAAATATTTGTTGCGATTGTATGTAAGTTAATATGTAATTTAGTGGGAAAAAAAAAACACCTCTGTACTTCAAATCAGACTCATTCATTGAATACATACAATGGGCAAACATCTTATAGACACTTATGGTGAACCAGTCAGTCATTGATCAAAGAGCATATAGTACAAACTAAATTAATCCTCACGTGAATTCTAAGTGCTATTTCCACTGTAAACATGGATAAAATGGGGCACAATGCAGATCAAAAAATTTGTGTTCACATAGAATTAGGCTCCAGAACCCTTCTCTTACCCATGCTGTCATTCTTCCTACCTTATGCCTAGTCACTGATGCAGCTTTGTGGTAGATCATGATGCGCTTCACAGTTTCCCCGCCAACGTAAAGCTTAGAACCTGGGTTTGGTTTCCTATTTTAGAGCTATTTAATTTTAACATTATTTTCTGAATTTGTTGCCGTCTATGACACCCTATATATATCAGATGTTATAAATATTACTGAAAATTAAAAAGGGCTGTGATATCTTTAATCCTCAGAAATATTAAACTACCTATAATGAAAGGAATTTATTAAGCTAAACAATATTCAAATTTGTATATGCTTAAGAACTTTGAGGCACTGTATTGAGAAACACGCCTGAGAAACTGCAATCAATTCACTTTGGACAAAAATTTGGATAACATCCCCTTGAAATAAGTTATCTAATGGTAACACACACACATATATATATATATATATTTTACAAACACACACTTATATATGTTATATATATAAGAATATATGTGTGTTCTTACATGTATCAACAGTATTTAATATGCTTGTGACCTTAAAAATAATTTAAAATGTCAAAATTGTAGGTCCTATTCATTTTGTGGGCTTCAAATTAGCAAAATATAGGTTATTTATTTCTAAACAATAGCAACAAATGTTTTGCTTACATGAATTTTCTATTTCTCTGTAACATCAGAAAACTATTTAGAAAATGAAAAGATATTACCAGAAATAAGACACAAAGAATGTTTTGTTATTAAGACATGCCTTCAAGATAATGAGAATTAAACTGACAAAAGGACATCTTGGCAAAATGCTCTCCAGTGCATTTGATTCATATGATAAAGATAAAGGACATGAATAAGTTATTACAATCTTGGAAGATAATATTACAATGCTTTGTATACTCCCTTCCATATTAATTCTAATTTCTATCATCTGTTATACAACATGAATGTAACTTGGAATCTCTCAGGAAACATTTTGCAATGATTGGAAGGCACTTGATTTATCAATATACACATGAAAATTACAAAAGCTCCCTTGAGCAAGTTACCTTTCTTGGCACTCCAAAAATAATTAATTGTAGTCGTCATTCTAACAACCTTCCTAAGCACAATAAATGTTTACAAATTATATGGTTTGAACCACAAAATCCAATCAAAATATTTTTAGTTAAGAAGGCATTTTGGTAAATTAAAATTAAATATAAAAATTTTTATGATTATATAAAGATTTTAATAAAACCTAACAGGCTGTGGATTTGCCACGTGATCTTGAATGAGACATTTAACACTTTTGTGTCTCTTTATCCTCAATTTAGCAAGTTTAGGGTTTAAACTCTAAGTCCTAGTCCTATACTGAAGTTCCCTGATTTATATTAATGAGTAGCCCAGTTATTTACACGTGCAATTTTTGTTTAATGATAATAGGGAGAACAATTAGCTTAAAGTGATGAATTTTAGAGTCAGTCACATTTTAAGGTTCATTATGTATGTTGATCTAGAGCAACACATCACAGTTTTAACTTTGTCCAACAGCATACAAATAGGATTCATGTATGAGGGAGGATATAAAGACCAGCACAAGACGATTGTATCTGAACATAAAATGCAAGATAAATGGCCGTAGATTATTTGAGTTATATGTTTAATGCTTTAAGATTTCAGTATGTGAAGTTAGAATACCATTTCTAATCTTTTAAATACAAACAAATGGTCACGAAAGATGGTTAAATCATTTTGGGTTATCTAAAATTAGATGGATACCTTTTACTGTTTTTCAATATTTAGTATTTAGTACGTTCGTGAGTATAGGATTTAATATAGTCAATTATTTTCTTTAAACTCAGACGGCTATTTTTTCAAACTATAGCTATGGTTTGTAGCTTATTACCTATTTATAAAGTTACTTTTGAAAAAAAAGAAATTAAAATGTATCATTAAAAATATATATATATAATATATGCTATACATATCCCAAGAAGCCTACTTTCTTCAAACAAGAAAATACAAGACGATAAAATAAAGTGATAGAAAAGAGTTCATTTATAATAGCAATGAAAAGATAAACTCAAGGCTAACAATCATAAGTATACAAAACGTTTTATAAAGATAACTTAAAAAATATTGTGGAGACATTTATTCTTTCTGACATAGATTAGTTTAATATAATCCTGGTCAAAGTAATAAAGGTATCCTTTATTTAATCTGAAAATGCCTAAAATACAAAGAGACCAGAATTATTATGAAAATGGACAATGAGGGGCTATGAGCCTTATTTAATTATAAAAGAAATATTACAAAGTGGCATGAATTAAAATAATAAGGTCTTAGGCAAGAACAGTCAAGCACATACATTCAAGATAATACAGTTTTAAAATACAAATGCAACTACATTTGGAAAGTTTATGTAATACAAATTGTTGACATTTTAAATTACTCTAAAATGAACAGGTTATTGAATGAATTACAATAACTGATTAATATTTGGAACAAAATATGAATGCTATGTTACCTTATTTAGAAACAAAAAAACTTGAACCAAACTTTTAGGTAAGAACAATTGAAGCATGAAAAATTGAACCATGTATCAAGAAATGGTGGATAAATATTTTATAAAGTTGAAATGGGAAGATATTGCTAAACAAAAGCCATCAAATCTCAAAATCAAAAGCTATAAAGGAAAATACTAAGTTTTACTATCTCCAAACTAAAATATCTGTTTAATGAAAGATACCATGAATAACAAAAGAAAGAAACTATGAATATTCAGAAAATGATTTTGACACATTCCAAAAAGTCTAGTTTCTTTAATAAACAGATATTGCAGTACAGCAAGGGAACAATGGTCAGAAAATGAATACAACTAATAATAATGAAAAAATAAATACATTAATAATTAAAGACAAGTAAAAAAATTATGTTCAGATACTATTTTAGTCATACTGGAAAATTATAAAAGGTGATTATCTGTAAGTGTTGATGAGAATAAGAAGCTATCACCCCTACATACTGTTGTTGTTTGACATTGGATTGACACTGCCATTTAGAAGAACAGTCTAGAGTTTTCTATCAAAATTAATTATTGTAATGTGAATCATTTTACCTCTAAATTCCGCTTTATAATTAGATAATCACATACTTTCCAAATATATGTATACAACATCTTCCTTATAATTTTATTTAAAACATTTTTAATGGAATTATTTAAATGTCTATCACCATAAAAATGATTGAATAAGCCAGGCACGGTGGCTCACACCTGTAATCCCAGGACTTTGGGAGGCCAAGGCGGGTGGATCACGAGGTCAGGAGATCAAGACCATCCTGGTTAACATGGTGAAACTCCGTCTCTACTATAAATACAAAAAGAAAAATTAGCCAGGCTTGGTGGCAGGCGCCTGTAGTCCCAGCTACTCGGGAGGCTGAGGCAGGAGAATGGTGTGAACCCAGCAGGCAGAGCTTGCAGTGAGGTGGAGCTTGCAGTGAGCCGAGACCGCACCACTGCACTCCAGCCTGGGCGACAGAGCGAGACTCCGTCTCAAAACAATAATAATGATAATAATGGTCAAATAAAATCTGTTACTATTATAAAATTGTTGAATTACAATAAAAAAGAATAAGAAAGTGATATATATTCTAAAATGGGGAGATTCTAAGATATGGTATTATTGAAAACAACTAAAGTAGAAATACTGTACTATAAAAAATCTGCAAAGATAAAATGAATTCATGGCAATGGCTTTATCTGAAGAATAGAATATGTGTGAATGAAATAATACCATGAAAAAAATTAAAAGACATATTTTATGCTTACTATGAGTATATATTTCTTTAAAACAGGTTTAAAATGTTTAAACAGCAAAAGCAGAACAAACATCACCTTTTCAGTTGGCCTATCTTACTTCCCCATTTAAAATTGCAGTGTCCCCAAGCCTAGTCCTCCACCCAAATGGAGCTCTTTGCCCCTTTCCACTTTTCTGTTTCTGTACTGCTCATTACCGTCACCTCATGTATCATATAATTTGCTTGTTTATTCGGTTAGCTTTTTGGAGCTAATCATTTTGTCCCTGATTCCTACAAAATGTCTAGCATATATAGACATACAATACATATTTGGTAAATAAATGATTCCTGTCACTCCATTTCTCATTTTATAGCCTTGGTTATAAGATAATAACCTGTTTCAGTCTGTATCTACAGTCTATTCTGAGCTACTTCCTTTTAACTCTCCATGCTCCGGCAACATAGGTTGTCTTTCTGTTTCCGTGATCTCTTCTTACTTTAAGGTACTTGACTATCCAGTTTCTTCTGTCTGAAATATTCTCCTTCTAATTATCACCTACCTTTATCTTTTTCATCTTCCAAATATCAGCTAAAATATACCTTTCTTAGAAAGGGCATAGAATATGTTTCGTCTTTTAGCAATCAATTATTTTATTTCAGATATTTAAGCTTATTTTCAAATTACAAGTTTTTGTATTTGCTGTTTTATTTTATGCTTCCTTCCCAGAGGAGAGTGTTAGCTTAATAAGACCTCTTTAAAAACATAACACTTGGTATTCATATTCTGATGTAGTAACTTCCACATAGTATTTGCAATAAGTATGTATCAATGAATAAATAAAAATATTACATGTACATTTTTATCCTTTATACTCAATGCTGTGTAAAACATTTCCTGATGCTGTGTGCATTGTAGGCTCAGTACATATTTTAGAAATGAATTAATTTATTTTATTCAGTCATTAATTTGTATCTCTATCTTGCTGCAGTTTAGGTATAATCTCATACTTACCTTGTTAAGAACACATTAGCCTCAGACAATAGACACAAACATCATAACCACAAATACATAATTGTAATACTGATAACTGCATTTTATCAAGTGCTCCATGTTCCAGGCCCTAGGTCGATTGTTTTAGATAGTTTATCCCATTTAATTGTCATACTTATTCTATTACATACATCATTGTCATTTAAAAATTAGAAATTTGTTTAATAAGCCTAAATAACTTGTCCTCATTTATATTACTATTATAATAAGTATCAAAGCTAATTCTGCCTTTAGCTTTGTGAAGCTGTATAATCTCCAAACCCACTCCTTTTAATTATTATTTGGGAATGGTCACTTGCAGTCTCTCTCTATTTCACTCTCAATGGCCATACTTTAGCTATGTTTCCTGTTTTCTTGTACAAGATTAAAAAATCCTTGGATTGTTATTAAAGATAATAAAATACAGAGATGTAAAACATACAGATTCTCAATAAGCCATAGTCCAACATGGAATACAAAGACAGAAACAAACAGTGCATAGCAATTGTCAATATTAAGATTTCTGAACCCAGAAAAGAGACTGGGAAAGCATTTTCACAGAGGTGAAAATAACACAAGGATAATGTTAAATAGATTGGTCTTCCAATATCCTCAACTCTCTTGCTCTGTTTGATGTTCTCTCACAATTGCCCTCCAAAATTTAACCTCTGAAAACACCACCACTCTTTATTTCTATTCGTAGATGTTAGTAAATTCCCAGCAGAAAACCACCTATTCAGGTATTTAATACAACATTATTTTATCTGTTTTTGAGCCCATGGGTGATTCATTCATTCATATTCTTTGTGTTTTCTAATAGTTAATATAAATAGATTTCCATTCAAATGCAGCTTAAGCCCATACCTCATTTTGATACACTCACTTTCAGCTAACTAACTTCACCTCTGCTCTGCAGTTTTCCTTCCCGACATCTGTATTCCAGGCATTGGAAATACTTAGTCAATCATAAAGACTGGAACCACTGTAATCCATGGTCTGTACCTGCCACCAACTGCAAAACAGTCTTCTGTTTCCCCTCTAGTCAAAATTCTCTCTCATTCTTTATGATAGCAATTACAAGTTTTCTAGTAATTTATTAAGCTATCATTCAACAAATACCCATGCAAACACACATACACACACACACACACACACACACACACACACATACGTGAATATATTTTTTTATAACTCCGAAGCTGCACACTTACCAAATAGTAGCATGCAAGAGCAAATCATCTGGAGAGCAGAGATATTTCATTCATGCACGAATTTGAACATTTGGTTCTTTTCTTCTAGAAATCGTTTTTTTGTTCACCAAGCTACCTTTTCTTTGTGCATAAAAAACACAAGGGTCAATTTCTTTATAAAATTATCTATACAGGGTTTTTTTCACTTTTTTTTTTTTTTTTTTTTTT
>NW_016821871.1:1223976-1229745 GCF_001698545.2 Rhinopithecus bieti | reverse complement strand
ATATATATATATATATATATAATCCTTGTCCCATCCTTGACATGTGGGGATTATGGGGATTACAATTTGAGATGAGATTTGGATGGGGACAGAGAACCAAGTCAGATAAATGACGTTGTTGGAAATTAGCTCACCATATGTGCTTGAGTTTACTTCTGGGCTTTCCATTTCATTGCATTGGTTTAGGTGTCCTTTTTTATGCCAGTAACATACTGTTTTGAACACTATACCTTTATAATATTATAGATAGATAGATAGATAGATAGATAGATAGATAGATAGATAGATAGCCAACAGCAATATCAAGAAGTTTTTCCCCTAGTTTACTTTACTTCTAGGAATTTCATGGTTTTGGATTTTATGTTTAGGTTTTTAATCTATTTTAAGTTGATTTTGTGTATAGTGTAAGTTAAAGGTCCAGTTTCATTTCTTTGCGTGTGGATATTTAGTTCACTCAACATTGTTTATCGAAAAGACTATTCTTTCCCCATTGTGTTTTCTTGTTGATTGTATTAGTCTGTTCTTACACTGCTCTAAAGAAATACCCGAGACTGGGTAACTTATAAAGGAAAGAGGTTTAATTGACTCACAGTTCCACATTGCTGGGGAGGTCTCAGGAAACTTAACAATCATGACAGAAGGCAAAGGAGAAGCAGGAACCTTCTTCACTGGGTGGCAGGATGGAGTGAGTGCAAGCAAGGGAAATGCGAGATGCTTATAAAACCATCAGATCTCTTGAGAATCACTCACTGTCATTGGAACAGCATGGGGGAAACTGCCCCTATGATATGATTACCTCTACCTTGTCCCATCCTTGACATGTGGAGATTATGGGGATTACAATTTGAGATGAGACTTGGATGAGGACAGAGAACCAAGTGACATAAATGACGTTATTGGAAATTAGTTCACCATATGTGCTTGAGTTTACTTCTGGGCTTTCTATTTCATTGCATTGGTTTAGGTGTCCTTTTTTATGCCAGTAACATACTGTTTTGAACACTATACCTTTGTAATGTAATTTAATATCAGGAAATGTGATGCTTTCAAGATTTTTTAATTTACTTCCAAGATTATTTTGTCTATTTCGGGTCTTTTGTGATTCCATACAAAGTTTATGATTGCATTTTTCTATTTCTGTGAAAAATGTCATTGGAATTTATAGGGAAATCATTCAATATGTATTTTGCTTTGTGTGTATATTGATTTGGGTTGTATGGATATTTTAACAATATTAATTCTTCCAATCTGTGGACATGGTATATTTTTCATTTATCGGTGTCTTTTTGAACTTGTTCAAATTACACATAAATATGGCTACTGGGTTTACACAAATGTGCTCTATATCACTAGTCACCAGGGAAATGCAACTGAAAGCCACAGTGAGACATCACCTCACATCTGTCAGGCTAGCTAATATCAAAAAGACAAGGGGCCAGACCTGGTGACTGGCTGGACACAGTGGCTCATGCCTGTAATCCCAGCACTTTGGGAGGCTGAGGCAGGTGGATCACCTTAGGTCAGGAGTTCGAGACCAGCCTGGCCAACATGGCAAAACCCTGTTCCTACTAAAAATACAAAAATTATCTGGGTCTGGTGATGGGCACCTGTAATCCCAGCTACTTGGGAGGCTGAAGCAGAAGAATTGCTTGAACCCGGGAGGCAGAAGTTGCAGTGAGTCGAGATTGCACCACTGCTCTCCAGCCTGAGTGACAGAGTGAAACTCTGTCAACAACAACAACAAAAAACAGACAAGAAATAAGAAGTGTTGATGAGTTTATGGAAGAAAGGGAACCCTGTACACTGTTGGTGGGAAAGCAAGTTGGTACAGTCAGTATGGAAAACAGCATGAGGACTCCTCAACAAATTATAAATAGAACTAACGTATGATCTGTCACTTCTGGGAATATTGAAAGAAATTAATATCAGCACTTCATAGACATATCAACCCTTCCATGTTTATTGCGGTATCATTAACAATAGACATGATATGAAAACAACCTAAGCATCTATGAAAAAATAAATTATCATATGTCCAAAATATATATAATGGAATATTATTCTGCTTTTTTAAAAGGAGCTACTGCTATTTGCAACAACATGGATAAACCCAGAAGACATTATATTAGGTGAAATAAGGCAGACGTGAAAAGGAAATCACCTCAGTATTGTACTTATGTGTAAAATCTAAAAAAGATGAATTCATTAACACAGAGAGTGGATCATTATTACCAGGGGCAGGGAGGAAGAGGAAATCAGGATAAGTAGAAAGGGTATAAACTTGCAGTTTTATAAGATGAATAAATCTAGAGAACTAATGTACAGCATGAGGACTATAGTTAATAAGAGGTGATACACTGAACATTTAATGAAACAGTAGATTTTAGGAGTTCTTACTACACACACACAAAAGAAACTATGGAAGGTGATGGATAGGTTAATTTGCTTAAGTGTAGTAATCATTTCATTATGTATACTATGTGTATATCAAAACAGTATGGTGCACACCTTAAATATATACAATTAAAAATCCATATTGAAAGTCTGCTTTCCCAGAAAAGTTCTCTATATACACGTATTTATATGATATATACATAATTTATGTAATTTCTCATGACGCTTACAATCTTATAGGGAAGACAATTACTTCAAATTTTAACAAAATCAATGTCATCAAGATATAGCAGTGCTCTGAGCAGAGCAGTGTGAGGTAATATAGGCAAACATACTAGAAGCAACTAACATGGAAGTGGTGAGTCAAGAGGATTAATAATATCTAAATTGAGACTTGTGTGATTGGAATGGTTTATCTTGTGAATGAATAGGAGACTTCAGATTTTTCTACACAGTTTAAGGCTCCAAAGCCAGAATTAGCATGATGCACTAATTGGGGCAAGAGTGTGACTGGGAAAACTACTTTGTGAAAGTACAAATTATCAATGTGTCTGTTGTGATGGAAAAAGAGCAGTTAACTTAGTGCAGAAAAACAAGTTTCTAGAAAGGAAAAACCACATGTTCTTATTCACAGGAGAATAAAATGTCTCTACCAGAATATCTGCATGATCTGCTCTGGCATGCTATGATTTGAGGAATATGCAGCTTCACGCTTCTTTGTAGCTGTTGTTACAGCTGTGAATTGCATTTTAAGGATGAACTTGCAAGGTTTTGAGCAGTACAGAAAAATATAAAGAAAAAAACCTAAAATTACCTGTCATTTCACCAGTTTCCTACCCTTAGCACATTAATAAATTTCCTTCTACTAATTTTTTATGCATCTGAGGAAATATTTAAATAATGAGGATCACATCTACAGATATACTCGTCAGCCCCTAGGAATTTTTGTTTTTCAGTTTCACCAAATATGATGAATAATAACAAGCCATAGTCTTCTTTTTATTTTTAGTTTGTATATGTGCAAATTGTATGCAATATCATACACGCAGTATGATACTGGCATAAAAAAGGACACCTAAACCAATGCAATGAAATAGAAAGCCCAGAAGTAAACTCAAGCACTTAATGGCGAACTAATTTCCAACAATGTCATTTATATGACTTGGTTCTCTGTCCCCATTGAAATCTCACCTCGAATTGTAATCTCCAAGTATGTACTTTCCTACTTATGCTTCCTAACCTGGTAAAGCTTATTTTAGCATATTTCCACCTAGAAATTACCTTTTAATGCAATTTCCTCAGATATATTCTCCTGAAAATGAATATCCTCTCTAAAGTGCAGTTCAAACACGTGTTTATAGAAGGATACTTAGTGCTGCTTTGGAAGTTGCTGTGACAATTGCCAAAATATTTGCCCCCTTAAAATCTCTTGATAAAATTATACTAATCACATTTCTCAATGTCTCTGTTCTTTCACTTTTTAATCTCTTCTGCTTTATTACTCTTCTAGTTAGATTGTACTCTGTTTTATTTCAGTTCGGACCGAAGTGAAAATGAAAGTTCACAGGCAATAATACTAAGCCGAATTTAAAAGTGTAACGTGTATGAGAGAAATGTGTATTCTCAGCCAACAACTGTAGGCTCCTTAAATGTGTTTCTGCTGCTTTCAGCATCCCCAGTGAATCCAGAAATAAGGAGACAAAGAAACATAAAAACAAAATTTACTTTGGAATCAAAAGATTTTGGTGTCAATCAGCTTTAGCACACACCCTGTTTGGTAGCATGTCTGCACAGTGCTCTATTGCCAAATCTGCAAAAAGGATTTGAAAGTCCATATTACAGAGGTATTTTGAATGCAAAAAGATGTTATACCTAAAGTTTATGGTACATACTAGGAGCTCAAAAATACAAGTTATTTTCCATCTCCTTCAGTTTGTGATCTTCAAAGTCCATTTTTGTAATCCCCTGATTTTATTACAGTGCCTGATACATGATTGACACTTATTAAAAGCTAATTGTACTCGACT
The DNA here is from genome assembly GCF_001698545.2 of Rhinopithecus bieti. Taxonomy (NCBI): domain Eukaryota; kingdom Metazoa; phylum Chordata; class Mammalia; order Primates; family Cercopithecidae; genus Rhinopithecus; species Rhinopithecus bieti. The sequence continues at coordinate 1,225,324 of NW_016821871.1, read as the reverse complement.
AAACTGAAACATTTTAGTGTAGATTTATTTTAAAATACTATATTAATTATATATAAGACAATTTATTAACATATAAATTTTTATCGTTGCTATAATCCTAATAGAATTTTCTAAAGTGCTTTCTTTCCCAGGTTGTAAAGCATGTATTATAGTCTACTAACCTGAAAGTTTACTCATCCTTCATGAGATAGCTCAAGGGCCAGCCCAGCAGGACAGCCTTCCCAACGTCCTGAGCCTTGCTGGACACTCTCATCCTATCCTATTTTAGCATACTAACATTTCTCTTTACCGCATTATGAAATAAACTTTTACTTTTACTTTACATCGCTGAATCTACCAGTGGGAAACTATTCTCATGAGAATAGTGGCACAATTATAACTCCAATACCTGGCAAAGAGAAAGCTGACAATAAATATGTCCCTAACATTTGGAAGGACATAGAGAAAATAATCAGAAATACAAGCAAAAAATAAGGAAATGATAATAAATTAAGATAATTATGTAGCACAAACAGGGTCTATAACAATCCTCATATCACCATATGAATTCATTTGTTAATTCAAATTAGTACCTTCAAATGTGGGATCCCAAAAATCTTGTTTTAACAGGCAATATTAACAGTTTGGAGCTATTTTACTTAAAGAAAACATCTTTGAATATTTTGTAATTTAATATGGGTATACTATGTTGATGATGGTGATTAATACCATTTCTCTTTAAAATGAAGAATGATTTTACGTAAATTTCATAATGATCTATTTGTGATTATATAACTCTGAAAGATGAGAAAGAGTGAGCATGATTATGGGATTGAGCTTGAGAAGTTTTGACGTCATGTATTCTGATTTCCTTTTCTGGGCTGGGAGAAGAAAATAATACTGTGAGCAGTATTAAATTGTAGGCAAGTTTTCTTTTAAAAATCATAATAGATGATATATAACATCCTACAGGTCCGCAGGATTTGGTTAAATGAAAGTTCTATTTCCTTATAATTATCAAACTCTGTTTGCATAAGACTGATACAGTAATTGAGCTAAAAATAATTAGAGCTCAAGCCTCATGCTTAGGCTTTTGAAGAAAAGAATAGTCAATGTTTTTTATGTAAGACTGATTCAGATGCATCAACATGAGGGAAGAGGGACTGGCCAGCAGCAGGCGTAGTCCTAAAGATCAGGAGGACAGGAAAGGAAGGACATTTTAAATCAATGGTTTCACACTTCATACACGGTAAAATAATTTGGAAAGTTTTAAAATTAGCAATATACTTCGCCAGTAATCACCCAGCAATATTGGTGATTTATTTTTTTCTGGTACTGGGCTGGACATCTATATATATATATATATATA
>NW_016821871.1:1195674-1222328 GCF_001698545.2 Rhinopithecus bieti | reverse complement strand
GGGGAGGGGGGAGGGGGGAGGGATTGCATTGGGAGTTATACCTGATATAAATGACGAGTTGATGGGTGCTGACGAGTTGATGGGTGCAGCACACCAACATGGCACAAGTATACATATGTAACAAACCTGCACATTATGCACATGTACTCGAGAACTTAAAGTATAATTAAAAAAAAAAAAAAAAAGATACAGAATGTAGAATTAACCAATTTTTGTGGCTAACTGGGTTTGGGGACTGGCAAGAAAGATTTTCACATTATTTTTAAGTTTATAATTGGTAAAATTGGATGGATAGTAATCCTGCCTCTTCTGTAATATTTATTTCATTTACTATTATTAGGTAGAATCAACTAACAACATGTAGAATTATTTGCTCAGAATCAATGACAAAATGTAAAATTATTTACCCCTAACACACAAACTATGATTAAAGATCTAAGACTTATATAAGCCATAAACACAACTATGTTCTGCTTCAACTAATTAACAATAACAAAAAAGTTGAAAGAGCAACAGGGAAACAGCATCTTCGTTTAAAAGCACTTCTAGTACAATTCAGTTCAGAGTTGTAATACTTTTATTGTAATATAAAATAGGGTTAACTGACACTGTAGTTAAAAGTCTTTTCCAAAGATTTAGTTGCTGTATGAAGTAAGGGAATAAAAATTAAGTTTTGAGAGAACTGAACACAGGGGAGACTTCCTAGAATATAGAGGTTTTTGGTGAAGATTCAGAGAAATTGGGTAAATTAAAAGAATATTGAAAAGATGATGAAAGAAAACTTTTCAATCTCAAAGTTTCAATTGGATACCAAAAAATGTACATTTGAGATTTTCTTGGCTCAAACTTTGATAAGTAGTAGGTGCTTCTGTGGAAACCTATTTACAGCAGGGCTGTATATTTGAGAAAATGGGAACAAGATGTTCTTATTTCTTAATATCTCTATAATAAAAAGAGTTACTTGTGATCTATATAAAATGAATAGATTTCATCCTTTAGTTGCATTTTAAGCAGTTCACTTATAAATGCACATAAGGTAAATACATGTAGCAAATATTATTTATTAATGATACAAAAATAGCTCAAAATTTAATCCACATTATTTCCCAACATGCTGATAAAATTGGTGTTATTTTGATTAAATAACTGTTATGTGTTATTGTAGTATAGGTAAATTTAGGTAGAGTGAAAGGCAGAGTCTGTAAGTACAATTCGATAAGTTTTGACAAATGTAAACAAGTCTGCAACCAAAAGTCTAATCAAGATACAGAATCTTTCCTCTACCTCAGAAAGTTCCCTCACTCACACTCCCTTCAAAATATTCTCTGTTATCTGTCAGATATTTCTTATCCATCAACTTCATGTAATTAGCATCATGTAACATGTGTTCTTTATATCTCAGTCTTTTGTCTATTGACATAATGCTCCAAGGTTGTTGTAAAAATTAGTAGATTTATTCCATGTATAATATATAACAATATGTCTATCCATTCACTTCCTGAGAATGTGCTTTTTTATTTTTATTATTGTGGATAGGCTTTGAATTTTTCAAGTGATTCTGCTACATTAATTTGGATAAAGGTTTTTTATTTGTCTTAATTAAATGTTGTTCACTGTATTTTGAGTGAATTTTACATTCCTCATATAAATCATACTTGATCACCTCGTGTTACATGTTTTTGTATAGTTCCAAATGTTATCAAACATGTATGAAGACATAATATCAATTGTATATAACTTCTCCAGAAATTAAAAGAGGACAGAACATTCTCCCCCCTTTTTATAAATATAGCATTATCGTAACACTAAAACTAAACAGGGTAATTCAAATAAAAAACTCTAGATTAATATCCTTCATAAATATAAGTACAAACATCCTTAATTTAGCTCTATGGCATAAGAAATCCTGCAACATGCAAGATGTATAATATATCATGAACAAGTAATTTTTTTTTTATCCTCAAAGAATGAAATGTTGGTTTATCATATAAGGAAAAAAATAGTACAAAACAACACAACTATTTTACCGTATGTAACAGGCTGAATAAACAACCATAAAAATGTCCACGTCTGAATATCTGGAATCTGAGGATATGTTACTTTACATGATAAGAGACGATTTTAATACAGAATAGATGTGTGAGAATAATGTAGCATGAGAAAGACTCAGCAAACCATTTCTGGCTTTGAAGATGGAAGAACAAGGTACCAAGAGCCAACACATCCTATAGAAGATGGAAAGGAAGAAATAGATGCCGTTCCAGAGTCTCCAGAAGGAACAAAAGCCAGATGACACCTTGATTTCAGTCCGGTGAAGTCCATTTCAGACTTCTGACCTTTAGGACTACATGGCAAGACTTCGTGTTGTTTTAAGCAACTAGGTTTGTTCTAAGTTGTTACAGCAGTAATAGGAAACTAACATACCATAGTAGCAGACTAAAACATATACTTTTATCTTAAAATATGCAGAAAAAGCACTTGAAGTATACCTGGGTGGGGTTGGGGGGGAACTAAATGAAAAGTAGCGTTTATACTTTAACTGATGCTCTTCTCCTTATGTCTGGAACATGGGAAGGATGTCTTCTAGTATGTTTATTCACAGCCCCATTGGAAGTCCTCTCTAGTGTAATATGGTCCAGAAAATAAAATAAAATGTATGTAGAGTCGAAAAGAATCTACAATGAATTACAATGTGTTACTGGAATTGATAAGTAAGTTAAGCAATGTCATTATAAATGTATCAACTGTATTTCCATATGTTAGCAACGGACAATTAGATTGTATACTTAAAAATCAGTGCTTTTAGCCGGGCGCGGTGGCTCAAGCCTGTAATCCCAGCACTTTGGGAGGCCGAGACGGGCGGATCACGAGGTCAGGAGATCGAGACCATCCTGGCTAACACGGTGAAACCCCGTCTCTACTAAAAAATACAAAAAACTCGCCAGGCGAGGTGGCGGGCGCCTGTAGTCCCAGCTATTCAGGAGGCTGAGGAAGGAGAATGTCGTAAACCCAGGAGGCGGAGCTTGCAGTGAGCTGAGATCTGGCCACTGCACTCCAGTCTGGGCGGCAGGCAGAGTGAGACTCCATCTGAAAAAGAAAAAAAAAATCAGTGCTTTTATTTTTTGTAAATTATAGAGAAATTAAACTGATTAAAAAACAGAGGCCGGGCGCGGTGGCTCACACCTGTAATCCCAGCACTTTGGGAGGCCAAGGCGGGAGGATCACGAGGTCAGAAGATCGAGACCATCCTGGCTAACACAGTGAAACCTCGTCTCTACCGAAAATACAAAAAAATTAGCCGGGCTTCGTGGCGGGCGCCTGTGGTCCCAGCTACTCAAGAGGCTGAATCAGGAGGATGCCAGGAACCCAGGAGGCGGAACTTGCAGTGAGCCGAGATCATGCCACTGCAGTCCAGCCTGGGGGACAAAGAGAGACGGTGTCTCAAAAAACAAACAAACAAACAAACAAACAAACAAACAAACAAACCAAACAAAAACAGGCAACCAACCAACCAAACAAAAACAGCTGTCCAGGTGGGGTAATTCAAGACTGTAATCCCAGCACTTTGGGAGGCTGAGGCAGGCGGATAGCTTCGAGCTCAGGAGTTGAAGACCAAGGTGGGCAACATGATGAAACCTATCTCTACACAAAATATAAAAATTAGCTGGCCCGGGAGGCTCACGTCTGTAGTCCCACCTACTTTGGAGGCTGAAGCTGGATAATTGCTTGAGCCTGGGAGGCACAGTTTGCAGTGAGCCGTTTTGGGCCTTTGCATTCCAACTTGGGGGACTGAGTCAGACTCTGTCCCCCCACCAAAAAAAAATCCAAATTTCTCCTTAGCCAGAGGAAATAAGCGTTACTCTCTTGTTATATAAAATGCATGTTTTCGACATATAATATGTGCATATGCAAATAGGATAATATTGCTTGTACAATTTAGTAATATAACTATACAATTAATATTAATTAGAAAATATTCTATTTTAATAAATGTACTACTATTATGATGCTTATATTAAAAATATTGTTTTATCACTACATTATTGTTGAATATTTAAAACATTTATTTCTCAGTACTCTACCATAATAGAGAGATCTCAGAACAATATCCTAGGAACTACATCCTTAACATATTCATCACACTTTACTTAAGATGTATTTCCATCAACATTTTTTGTGATAAAAAAATCTATAATTTATCTTTTAACTTACAATGAAAATTATTCTTTTCTTTTCTTTCTTTCTTTCTTTCTTTCTTTCTTTCTTTCTTTCTTTCTTTCTTTTTTTTTTTTTTTTTTGAGACAGAGTCTAGCTCTGTCACCCAGGCTGGAGTGCAGTGGCATGATCTTAGCTCACTGAAACCTCCGCCTCCTGGGTTCAGGCTATTCTCCTGCCTCAGCCCCCTGAGTAGCTGGGAGTACAGGCGCGTGCCATCACGACTGGCTAATTTTTGTATTTTTTTTTTATGAATTTAATTTATATTAAAATTTCTAGGACTACAACAATCATGAATGTTAAGGTAAAGTTATTCATTATTTTATTATTATTATTATTATACTTTAAGTTCTAGGGTACATGTGCATAACGTGCAGGTTTGTTACATATGTATATTTGAGTTATACATGATATAAATGATGAATTGATGGGTGCTGACGAGTTGATGGGTGCAGCACACCAACATGGCACAAATATACAAATAATTTTTGTATTTTTAGTAGAGACGGGGTTTCACCATATTAGCCAGGCTGGTCTGGAACTCCCGACCTCATGATCCGCCTGCCTTGGCCTCCCAAAGTGCCGGAATTACAGGCATGAGCCACCACGCCTGGACTGAAAAATTTTTCTTAAAGTTCTACCAAATTATTCTACTAGCATTGTAAGAGTTTTCATTTTTGGTTGGATTTACTGGAATGTAACTACCATTTACTTATTTATTTATTCATTTCATTTATACAAAGGCAAGTCATTTATTAGTGTTTCTTTGATTATAATACGACTGAACTTTAAAATTTTCAAATTGTCACTAATCTATTTATTTAGAATGTTACTCTTTTCTTCCTGACTTTTAATAGCAATCTTTTATTTAAAATATAAAATTATTACACATTATTTTAGCAAATTTTAATTTTTAATGATTTTAATTTCTTTTCATAATTATATAATAGTGTTTTTAAATTATAGAATATTAATTTAATATTTATTCTTTTTTATGTAGTGTATCTAAAATATTTATTTTATACATGTAATCTTTTATGTAATTCTTAGTGTTTTACTCCAACATATTTACCTATTATTTCCCCCTGTATAAAAATTAATTTTATGTTTTTTAAATTAACTAAATTTATTTGTTTTTTGAAAATTATTTTGATGATGTAGGAATCCATATTTTAATATTTCAACAGATATTTCCCAAAATCATGTATTATATATACCATTTCCACCCTTCCTTGTTAATTAAACCTTCATCTTATAATAACTGTCATTTTATATACATTCTGTTCCTTTTACCTGCTTATGTCATTCAGTGTTGAGATGATTTAAAATTTTGGTTTTATAATGTTTTAATTTGTTATACCTAGTCCACTATTATTACTCTTACTCATGTATACATGCATTCTTCCATATTAATTAGGAGATATACCTAATGTAAATGACGAGTTAATGGGTGCAGCACACCAACATGGTACATGTATACATACGTAACAAACCTGCACGTTGTGCACATGCACCCTAGAGCTTAAAGTATAATAAAAAATAAAAAATAAAAAAAAGAACTACATTAAGTTTCCAAACTAATTCTCTCAGAAAATCAAATTAAATTATATTAAACAATAATAATTTAGAAGGTAATTACATCTGTGTACTATTGAATTTTTCTTTCCAAGAATTAAATATTTGATTCAATATAGGCATTCTGTCTTTGCCCTCCCATGAAGTCTACAGCCGTTTCTGTTTATTCTACTCATTTTTTTCCTTAATTGTATTTCTGTTTTCTATTTACTTACTGTATGACTTTACTATTGTAAAGAGAATTTCCATGTGTAATGGATATTCCATCTGTAAGAAAAGTCACATTTTATTTTATCTGTTAACTTTATAGTTAAAATATGTTTTCACACACAAAAGATAGTCTAGCTTGAAAAAAATCACTTTCTTTGGAGTATGTAGAATGATATATTTATGATCATGATATACTATTCAAATGTTTTCTTTTTAGGAAATTATAAGCATTAGAATAACCGTTAGAAGCTCATAAATCATATAATATATGAAGGTCTTTTTCTTATTTGTGAGCACAACTGGTCACGGATGAGATTCTTGAAAGCTATTGATTCTGACATGCAAAGAAACCCATAAACCTAGAATCTAATGACAATTTTCCAGAACCAAAATGTCAATTTGATTATAGAGGCTGACAGTGTGATAAACAATTACTTTAATCTGATTATCTTTGTCAATCAATTCAAGAAGACAAAAGAGAATAGTGTTTCAAGAACTGTGAGATAAAGAATAATTGATTATAATAAAATTTTATTGTGGGACACAAAAAGTCACTAGAATATAAAAAATCAATATATTGGATAGACAGTAAAATGAATATAGTTGAATTACACAAATTGAACTGGAAAATCAGATAGCAAGCTCACGTAAAAATCACTGGGAAATGGACAAAAAAGAAAAGTTGGATGTGAGGAATCTGTAAATAAAAATGACTCCTCTACCAAAACCAAACAAACAAAAATGAGATTTATAGGATGGTAATAACAGTGACTTTAATTTCTTTGAAGTAAAGAAAGACAAAGAGCTGTAGTTCTAAAGAGATTCAGAAGTTTCAAATGTTAGGATAAAGAAAAACCCACACCTAGAATGACACGTTATTATTTCATGTAATAACATCAAAGGCAAAGAAAAATTTCTAAAAGATTATATCAAGAGAAAGTAGATAAGAAAGGAAAATATCACATAGACACCAAAATGTTCTCAGCAACCCTGTACTCAGAAAGATAAAGCATAATTATTTCAATGTGTTGAAGGAAAAGAAAGTTGACTCTAGTATTTTACAACTAAATAAAGTATTAAAATACCATGAAGATGCAATGAGAATTACATATAGATAAGTCTAAGCATAATAATAATTACATATATGCGTATATCTGTATATATATTAAGGGTATCTAGAAGAAAATCAGAAACTTGATATAAAAATTAGCATCTTTGGGGTAACTTCCAGAAGAAACAATATGTGATGTTTAATTTTATAGCATCAAGAAACAAAGCAACTTACCCGAAACAATTTAGGAAAGAACAAAAAAAGAAACACAGTATGATTAAAGGAAAACGCAAATGAGATAATTTCATAAACCCTAATGTAATAGATAATGCTAATCACGATAAAGGTAAAGGAATACAATTCTTTTGTCATAAAATAAAAACTCATTTTCGACAAAACAAAGAATAAGTCCTCTAAAATATGGTAAGCATGTATAAATGAGATACAATCAAAATCAATTTTTAAATGTTGTAAGTAAAATGGTAAAAAAGTCATACCACATAAAAGGAAATAAAATATTAAAATATAAATTGCTACAAAAAATTCTAACAACAAATCAAAAAGATGTGTTAATCATGAACAATGTGCCCTGGCAATCCAGCCTCAAAATGTAAAAAGAAAAAAATTGAGAAGATAAGAAATAGAATTAAAAAATCAGGAATAAGAATTTATCAACAACTATTATTAAAAAATGGATTAAGCAGCCCCAAACAGGCAAAAATATCATGTATTTATATATCCACCATAAATATAAGCATATTAAAATTAATATGCTATTAAAGTTCTTTTTTATTCTTGTAAATGATTAAATTAGATTTTTTCATATTGTACAATCCTCCACAATTATTGTTTCTTTTACATAGAAGATATCACGTTTACTTCCTCCAAAATTTATAAGCCATGTCTTATATTGTTGAAATTTATATGCACAAATTCCCAATTGTTTAAATATAAACTAATATTACTTCAAATACATATATATATATATATATATGTTAAGTATTATGTTTTAGTCCATTATGGCTATCATTCAAAATGCCATAAACTAGATAGCTATTGAATAACAGATATTTGTGTTTCATAGTCCTGTAGACTGGGAAATCCAAAATCAAGTTAGATTCAGTGTCAAGTGAGGGTCCACTTCCTAGTTTATAGATGGTGGTCATTTTACTGTCACCTCACATGGCAGAAGTGGGGAGAGCCTCTCTGGGGCTTCTTTTATACGGGAACTCGTCCCTTTCTTGAGAGTACTCATGACTTAATCATTTCATAAAGGCCACACCTCCTAATACTATTATCACCTTGAGGGTTAGGATTTCAACAGATGAATTTTGGGGGTGATACAAATATCTAAAATACAGCAAATCTTGGTCAGATCAACAACCAAATCCCATGACATTGTTTTTATTTTTTAAAAAATTATGTTAGTTTCTAGGGCACATGTACAGGTTTGTTACATACATAAATTGCATGTCACTGGGGTTTAGTGTACAGATTGTTTTTAACACCCAGATAATAAGCATACTACCATAGAGGTCGTTTTTCTATCCTCACCCTCCTCCCAACCTACACCCTCAAGTAGGCTCTGAAGTCTGTTGTTCCCTTTTTTGTGTCCATATGTATGGATGTAGAGCTCCCATCTGTAAGTAAGAACATATGGTATTTATTTGTTCTCCTGTCTCTGCATTAGTTCACTTAGGATAATGGTATATAGATCCGTCCACGTTGCTGCAAAGGACATGTCTTCATTATTTTGTATGCCTGCATAGTATTCCATGGTGTATATGTACAACATTTTATTTATCTAGTCTACCATTGATGAGCATATAGATTGATCACATGCCTTTGCTGTAGTGAATAGTGCTGCAATGAAGATACACATGCATTTGTCTTTATGGCAGAATGATATATATCCTTTTGGGTATATACCCTGTAATGGGATTGCTGGTCTGAATGATAGTTCTGTTTTAAGCTCTTGTAGAACTCTTGTAGAAATCATACTGCTTTCCACAATGGCTAAACTAATAGACATTCCCATCAGCAGTGTATAAGCACTCCCTTTTCTCTGCAAGCTAAACAGCATGTTTTATTATTTGACTGTCTAATAACAGCCATTCTGACTGCTGTGAGGTGTATCTCATTTTGGTTTTGATTTGCCCTTCTTTAATTATTAGCAATGTTGACCTTTTTATATGTTTCTTGGGTATGTCTTCTTTTGTCCATGTCCTTTGTCCACTTTTTAATGGGGTTGTTGGGTTTTTGCTTGTAAATTTGTTCGAATTCCTTATAGATTCTGAATATTAGATCTTTGTCAGGTGATATTTTGCAAATATTTTCTCTCATTCTATAGGTTGTTTGTTTACTCTGTTGATAGTTACTTTTGCTATGCAGAAGCGCTTTAGTTTAATTAAGTTCCATTTGTTAATTATTGTTTTTGTTGCAATTGCTTTTGGCATTTTTGTCATAAAATCTTTGCTCAGTCCTATGTCCCCAGTGGTATTTCCTAGCTTATCTCCTGGGGTTTTACAGTATATTTTTTTATTTTTTATTTTATTTATTTAGTTATTTATTTTTGAGACTGAATCTCACTCTACCACCCAGACTGGAGTGTTGGTGGCACAATCTCAGCTCACTGTAACCTCTGTCCACCATGTTGGCCAAGCTGGTCTCTATCTCCTGACCTCGTGATCCGCCCGCCTCGGCCTCCAGAAGTGCTGGGATTACAGCGTGAGACACTGTGCGTGGTCATAGTTTTAGGTTTTACATTTAAGTCTTTAATCTATCTTGTCTTGATTTTTGTTTATGCTCTAAAGAAAGGGTATAGTTTCAATCTTCTGCATATGGCTAGCCAGTTATCTCAGCACCACTTATTGAATAGGAGTCCTTTCTCAATGCTTGTTTATGTCAGCTTTGTTGACTATCAGATGGTTGTAAGTGTGTCTCCAATATTTAAACAATTGGGAATTTATAAATATAAATGTAAATAGTATGAGACATATGGCTTATATATTTTGGAGGAAATAAACATAATATCTTCTATGTAAAAGAAACTGAATAATTGTGGAGGATTATACTGTATGAAAAAATCTAATTTATTCATTTACAAGAATAAAATAAGGGACTTTAATAGATAGCATATTAATTTTAATATGCTTAAGTTTATGGTGGATATATAAATACATTATATTTTTGCCTATTTGGGACTGCTTAATCAATTTTTTAACAATAGTTGTTGATAAATTCTTTTTTTCTGGGTTCTCTATCTGTTCTATCGGTCTATATGTCTGTTTTTGCATTCATACCAGAGTATTTTGGTTACTGCAGCCCTTTAGCATAGTTTGAAGTCAAGTAATGTGATGTCTCCAGCTCTGTTCTTTTTGCTTGAAATTGCCTTGCCTATTTGGCCTCTTTTTGGTCCCGTATGAATTTTAAAATTGTTGTTTTCTAATTCAGTGAAAAATGTCATTGATAGTTTGATAGGTATATCATTGAATGTGTGAACTGCTTCCAGTAGTCTGGCCATTTAAAAAATATTGATTCTTCCCATCCATAAGCATGGAATGTTGTTCCATTTAATTTTGTTATCTCTGATTTCTTTGAGTAGTGTTTTGCAATTTTCTTTGTAGAGATTTCTCACCTCCCTGGTCAGCTCTTTTCCTAGGTATTGTATTGTTTTGTGGCTGTCGTGAACGGGAATGTGTTCTTGATTGGGCTTTCAGCTTGAATGATTTTGTTGTATAGGAATGCTACTGAATGTCATACATTGACTTTGTTTCTTGAAATGTTTCTGAAGTTGTTTATCTGATCAAGGAACTTTGAGCACAGACTATGGGGTTTTCTAGGTATAGAACCATGTCATCTGCAAACGGGGAGAGTTTGACTTCCTCTGTACCTGTCTGAATGCCTTGTCTTTCTTTCCCTAGACTGATTGCTCTGCCCAGGACTTCCAGTACTGTGTTATATAGGAGTGGTGAGATAGGGCATCCTTGTTTTTTCTTTTCTTTTTTTTTTTTTTTTTCTGATTGTCAAGGGGAATCCTTCCAGCATTTTCCCTTTCAGTATGATGTTGGCTGTGGGTTTCTCATAGATGGCCCTTATTATTTTGAAGTATGTTCCTTCAATGTCTAGTCTGTTGAGGATTTTAACATAAAGAGATGTTGATTTTATCAAAAGCTTTTTCAGCGTCTATCGAGATAATCATGGTATTTGCTTTTAGTTCTGTTTATGTGATAAATTACATTTATTGATTTGTATATGTTGAAACCATCTTGCATCCAAGGGATAAAGCCTACTTCATCATGTTGGATTAGCTTTTTAATGTGCTTTTGGATTTGATTTGCTAATATTTAGTTTAGGACTTTTGCAACTTTATTCATCAAGGATATTGTCTGAAGTTTGTTGTTGTTGTTGTTGTTGTTATTGTGTCTCTGCCAGATTTTAGTATCAGGATGATGCTGGCCTCATAGAATGAGTTAAGGAGGAATCCCTCCTCAATTTTTTGGAATAGTTTCAGTCAGAAGAGTAGCAGCTCTACTTTATACATCTGGCAGAATTTGGCTATGAATTCATCTGGTTCTGGCTGGCAGTCTTTTTATTACTGATTTAATTCTGGAACTCATTTTTGGTCTGTTAAGGGATTGTTATTATTTATTTTTTTTTACTGGTTCAGTCCTGGAAGGTTGTATGTGTCCAGGAATTCACCTTTTTTTTTTTTTTTTTTTTTTTTTTTTTTTTTTCAGATTGTCCAGCTTGTGTGCGTAGAGGTGTTCTTAGTAGTCTATGAGGGATTTTGTATTTCTGTGGGATCAGTGGTAAGGTCCCCTTTGTCATTTCTGATTGTTTTTATTTGGATCTTCTATCTTTTTTTCTTTATCAGTCTACCTAGTGGTCTATCTTATTAATTGTTTTCCTCAGAGGTTTCATTCCTTTCTCTTTATTGTTTTTTCTTTGTTTGTGTGTGACTGGGCTATTTCAGAGAGCTAGTCTTTGAGATCTGAGATTCTTTCCTCAGCTTGGTCAATTCTGCTATTAATATTTGTGCATGTATTCTGAAATTCTTGAAGTGAGTTTTACAGCTCTATCAGCTCAGTTTGTTTCTTTCTTTAAATGGCCACTGCATGTTTCATCTCTCATATCATTTTATTATATTCCTTAGAATTGCTGGATTTGATTTTGACTTTCTCTTGAATATCAAAGATTTTTGTTCTTATCCATATTCTGAATTCTGTTTCTGTCTTTTCTGCCATTTCAGCCTGATTAAGAACCATTGTTGGGGAAATAGTGCAGTTGTTTGGAGGTATGAAGACCCTCTGCCTTTTTGAGTTGCCAGAGTTATTGCACTGAGTCTTCTCATCTGTACGAGCAGTATTTGTTATTGCTATCCTTTGGATTTTTTTTTTCTTTTATTTTCTTTCATGTCCTTGGGAGTTTGATTGTGGTATAAGGTGAGTTCAGTCAACTAGCTTTATTTCTGATAGACTTTTGTGGGGGGGAGGGCAAGGCTCAGCTCAGCACTCCTGAACTGTGTGATGTAACTCTGGGGGGTTATGGAGCCCCAGCTTTGTTCTCTTCTCTCGAGGTTGGGCACCCACTGTCCTGGAGGGGCCATAGTGTTCCCAGACTACTGGCCACAACACTCTGAAGGGTGGTGCCCGTCAAAGTGCTTCATGGGGTGAAGGCTGCAGGATCTGTGCTTGTTCACATGTGCTAGCAGCAGAAGCAGCAGCAGCAGCAGCAGCAGCAGCAGCAGCAGTGTGGTAGGGTGCCTGCTCATGGGCTGGGCTGGGAGGTTGGTGGTCCAGGGGCTTCTGGCCTCAGTGCAGGTTTTGGCAGCGGCAGTGGTAGTGGTGCAGTGTGGTGGAGTTGGAAAGGGTGGGTGGGACCCCTGGGGTCTGTGTGTGCATTTGAACTGTGGCAGTGTCTGCACAAGGGCAGGGTGTTCGTGGGCATGGGGCTGATGACCTCAGTGCATGCATTCACACCATGACGGCTGATGTACTTGTGTGTGTTTGTACAAGCCATGGTGGCTTGGCAGCAGGTGTGGGTCCACTCGGGGAAGGGGAAGCAATGTCCATCCATGTGATGGCAAAGCAATGGAGGGGTGGTCGTGGACAGGTGCATGCCGGCAAAGTGGCATGGGTTAGGCTTTGTGGGTAGACTGCTGTGTGTATTGGTAGTGGCCACTCTGCTGGAGCTCACCGAAGGTCAGGCACAGTCTGTCAGCGTAGGGGCTATGATGCACCATGGTTGGGCATTTAAGGCTGCACTGCAAGCAGGCATGTCCAAGCTGCGATCCTGGGAGAGGTCAACAGACAGAAGTGCACTCAAGTCAGGCTGGGCCGGTCTCATGAGCAAGATCATCCCACAATGTTCAGTCCCAGCAGTTCTCCTAAGGCTAGAGTCTCTTATGGGAGAATGGTGAGCTTAGGGGAACGGGTGTCCTTGGCCATGCTCCCCTCCAGATGTTCCTGCATCAAACCATATGGGCTCCATATAAGCTGAAGTTCTGCTCCCACCTCCTCTATAAGCAGCCCTCTATTAGAAAGGTAAGCAATCACAATGATTTTAGTTAGTATGAGGTGAGTAAATGTGGAAAGAATTGGTCAAATTGAAGGTTTTTTTTTTCTTTTTCTGAGACAGAGTCTCGATCTGTTGCCCAGATCAAAGTGCAGTGGCACATCTTGGCTCACGGTAACCTCTGTCTTCCAGGTTCAATTGATTCTCCTGCCTCAACTTCTAGAGTAGCTGAGACTACTAGCACGTGCCACAATGCCCGGCTAATTTTTGTATTTTTAGTACAGACAGAGTTTCGCCATAGTGGCCAGGCTGGTCCTGAACTCCAGGCCTCAACAGATCCGCCTGTCTCAGCCTCCCTAAGTGCTGCGATTAGAGGCATGAGCCACCTTTCCTAGCCTCCAAAAATATATTTTGAAGGTAGAAATGGCAGATATTCCCTGGAAGTCTGTTCTTGAACCTGTATGTTATTCTCCTAGAATTTAGTTCATAGTTATAAACATGGTTAAAGAAAGAGCTATGGTAGAAGGAAGTATTGGTAAATCTTTGGAAAGGCAAGAGAGGAAAAGTGGTAATGGGATAAAACTTATGCTTAGAATGCAAAAGTTTTTCCCTAACTTTAATAATTTTAATAGTTGCTGAACACATTTAAGATTTTACATTAGAGTTATTTATTGAAGAAAAACTTCCCTAAGGAAAGGAGTTCCTGTCCTACTTCAAGGGAAATAATATTAAAAGAGGGCAAGAAGTAGAAATTAGTAGAGATAGGGATAGAGATAGAGGCAGAGAGAGGAGAACAATTTTATGAGGTTGCACTAATGCATTACAATTTGATAAACTGAAAATATATAATAATAATTACACTAGAAATCGTTCTTGCTGCGCTATCCTTCTGATGGTTCACTATATTCTTGTAAAAGATATAAACTCAAATATTTGCATTTGAATTTTTAGGAGATGATTATGTTATTGAGGCTGCAGGCAATATGCTTTTATGATGAATATGATACTAAGCTATTAACGTATGAGAAATAGAATTCATTTGAAATAACTACAATTAAAACCTTGTTCAAATCTTTCTCTTAACCTACATTGTAGAGGTATTGATACTTATACTATTTTTGTTTAGTCTTTCTAATAAAAGGTGACACTTTGGCCAGATGTCATCTCGTCAAGAAAAAAAATATATATTTATTAACTGGGAGGACTGAATCCTACAGGTGTCTCTTTAGCACATGTGGTGTTGAAGAAAAAAATTGCAAACACACCTGCAAGTTTGTCTCCAATGTCTCATCTAAAATAAATCTTTCTCTTTTTAAAAATGTATTATTTCTGTGTGTGTGTTTGTGTGTGTGTCTGTGTGTGTGTGTAAAGTTCTTTCTGCTGAATGTGTATTGATCTTTTCAAGAGAAATATGAAGTGTCTTAGTGTGCTTTCTCTTGCTATAACATGATACCACAGTATGGGTAATTTATAAAAAAATAAATTTATTTCTCATAGTCCTAGAGCCTGGAAAGTCCAAAGTTAAAGATTCTGCATCAGTGAAGGCCATCTTGCTGGGTTATAACATGGTGATGGGTATCACATGGTCAGAGGGTTAGAAGAGAGAAAGCCAAAATGGCTTTTTAGCAGACCTACTCTGGAGATAGTTAACTCACTCCCTCAATAACCCATTAATTCATTATTTTCATAATTAATGAATAGATTAGTACATTAATGAAGATAGAGCTTTTATAAACTAATACTTCTTACAGATATAACATGAATTTTGGAGGGGAAACTCAAATTACAGCAGTTAGTAGGAAAAGAAAAAGACAAAGGGCTAATTGTAATCATATGATCACACAAATTTAGAAATGGCTGGCTAAGGAGACCATCAGTCTATTTCCATTATCTTTTATGTTGGTATTATAACCTTATAAAGCATGTTACATTATATAAATTATTAGAAGAACAGTAATTATGTGATTTCATCATGGTAGTTTTCTAAAGAAAGCAATATTTAAATAATCTTATTGATGAATTATAAAATATCTTAGCAATTGCACAACCAACTTATTTTAAAATGATATGAAATAATTTGTTTGTCATCTAATTCTGACCTGCTAAATGACCAATAAAAATTTGAGGTTTTCAAGATTTACTTTTATTACTACAACTTGAAATATGCGATAAACAGTGTTTCTTGTATTCCAATTCCATAATTTTTCAATAAATATCTTAAGTGGGTCACAGCAACACATAGGTTAACAATATCTAGACAATTTTGTTGCAGGTGGTTCTTGGAGTACAATTTAGAAAAAAAATTTCATTTTGGATGTGTTCACAATAGACAAAATCATATGTGTACTATTTTCTTAATGCTCTACTGACATGAATGACATGTTTTCTAATATCCTGAGAGGACAAAAAATATGTATACATGTTTTTTTTTTTTTTTTTTTGCTCTGCATAAATATCAACAATTTAAATTAGGAAAAGCATTTTATACCACAAAAAATCATTGCTATTTATGCTTGTAAGCAACAAATGATCACTTCATGAATCTAATGGACTATGACTAAGTTGTACTTTCTGAGTACAAAACTAGTACTGGTAACTCTAGCTTGAAAGGAATGTCAAATCAATTTATTAATATGCTTTTTACTTGTATACTTTTAAATTTGATTTCAAGAGAAAACTTAAAGACATCTTACACTGATTTTATATTACAGTGATATTATATGGTAATTTTAGGTGATAATTTATTAAAATTTTTGAAGTAGATTTCAGATAATCAAATAACTACATAGCTCATAATATTTAAATTAAGAAAATACCCTTAAGTTGATATTTGTAATGAATTAAACTGTATGACTTACTAAATCTACTAAATGATTGAGCCATCAATATAGAACCGTTGGAAAAATATGTGAATTCATCAACTGTTCTTCTTCCATGACCTTAGTAATTAATCATTTGAACTTTATTAATAGCATATATGAAATATAGGAAAAGAATGAATTACACAACGGAGATAATTTATATTTTGTCACATACCACGCACAAGAGACTATTTCTCCCCACTTACACAATTAAAATTTTATTTTAGTTTTAATCAACACTTATATAGTGACTTGAAAAAAGTGAGTATTTAGTGTCAATATTGATTTATATTTTATTAAGAACTTTATTGAAATCTTCCAAAGGTTAGTTTTAAGTTAAATTCCAAAATAAAGTGAAATGCGTATATATGTTTTGATATTGAGATACCACTACTAAAGTTAGTTCTGTGTACATACAAGCACACACATCTCTTAGAATCATGGTACAATTAAACTATTGGAAGTCTTGATATTGTAGATTCACTTCTAACCGAGATGATCCATTGCAGGATTCTCTAGATTATATGTCTACTAAAATTGGCTAAAATCAATAGAACAGAAAGATGAATTGTCCACTTCTTATTTATACTCAATTGGTCAAAGTCATACATTGAAAATGTTTCTTATTGTTAATAGAACATTTACAAATAGTGTATTGAATATTTTTTCATGTAGTTCTCTAGGCAAATTGAATCTGGAGCCAGAATCTTGTCTCAATCCTTGCTCTGACACACAGCTGCATGAATTCTGAATCTACCTTTCCTTCTTGTGTCTAAATTTTCTCATATAAAATGAGCATTATATTAGAATATGTTTCAGAGGAGTGTTTTGTTATTTGTTATGAAGATTCAATGTAGAACCTTCTGTGTAGAAAATATATAGAACAGGGCCTGGCATATCATTAGCTCTATCTATCTATCTATCTATCTATCTATCTATCTATCTATCTATCTATCTATCTATACTATATATGTATATATGGATACACACACATAGAGACTATATATATATATATAAAGTAATATGTGCATTATGTGTACATGTGTGTGTGTGTGTGTATATATATATACTCTTTGTATCTTTATTCTTTTACATTATTTGTTTTGTTTATATTGCTTCCCCTGGCATTGTCCCATGCATCAGGGAAACATAAATGAGTAAAGTGTAGTTTCTCTCTAAGAATCTCAGACAAATAGAAGTTCCTAGTCTATTTCATAATTACAATTGACCCTTGAGAGAGACAAGTTTGAACTGTATGGGACTGTTTATATGTGAATATTTTTTCTGCCTGTGTCATCCCTAAGATAGCGAGACCAACTCCTCTTCTTTCTTCTTCTCTTCAGTCGTCTCAATGAGAAGACAATAAGACTTCAGAACTTTGTAATAATCTATTTCCAATTAATTAATAGTAAATGTATTTTCTCTTCCTCATGATTTTCTTAATAACATATTTTCTTTACCTTATTGTAAGAATACACAATGTAATACATATAACATACAAATATGTGTTGTGTTAATTGACTGTTTATGTTATTGGTAAGACTTCAAGTCAATAATAGGCTATTAATAGTTAAGATTGGGTGGACTCAAAAGGCTTATGTACATTTTTGACTATTCAGGGAAGGAGAAGGTAAGTACCTCTAACCCTCACAGTTTTCAAGGGTCAGCTAGAAAAATACTCCGTTAATTGGAGATGATGAAGGTGAAAAGAGGTAAAATGGAATAAAGTCTCAAAATTAGTCTCCTATGGTTTTAGAAGTCATTTGTCAACTTTCTATTTCTATCCAAGCTTCCAAATACCACTCCTATTTGAGGACTGTTCTCCATTATGTGTTGTATTATTGGAACACAGTTCTCCATTTCCCACATATAAACTAAATCACAAAGCATTCCCTTTACAATGACCCAAGATAAGGTATATTCAAGTAGCCTAGGCTTGAATTACGGAGTAGAGAGCCTTGGACTTTACATTTGAAATGATTTATATTAAAATACAGAACTAGTTACCATTTTGGTTTTTATTAGTAACTGAAAATGGGATATCAGCAGTGGTGTCCAGGGGAACCTGTATTCTACTCTAGAGATGGGAGTGTTTTGATCAATCTGGGGATACTTAAAGATTGAATTTTGAGACAACAAATATCTGAATTGTAAGTTTGATTCCATTAGTCTTACAAATTATAGGATCTGTCATAACTGTTTGGTAGATAACTGTATACTATCTTGCTTCACATGCTCGGAATCAAGTTTCAGTTCTTGTAACCAAGAATTATGTGTGACACAAAATATAATCTCTGGTTGCAAATGTAAATTGCATTCCTCACATATTAGCCTAGAGTGTAGATAATTCTTCTCTAGAAAAATACATTTAGGAGTAGGTTCCAATCAAATAATTTTTCTGAGGTACAGATTCTGAGAAAAAAAAAATCTTATGTTAGAAAACACAAATTTCTCCTATTATTTTATGTTTTTTGTTAATTTCTAGAGATGTGGGGAAATTGGAGAGGAGCTAGAAAGTGGAACTAATGAGGATTATAAACAATTTCATTTACTAATTTTAAAGTTTATCAAGGGTTGTCTAAGGTTACTAACACATCAGGACTTGACTGTTCCATGGATGCTACTCAATGACTCCTAGAATTTCAGTTATCTAGCAGTATTGAAAATTAACTTCCGGAGCTATTCTGTTTTGATTCAGGGGTAATTTTGTCCCAAGTTTAGCTGCAAATATATTTTTACTTTAGCTCTCTTTCTCCATTTCTTTCTTCTTTCTAATCTTCACATTCTCCTTATCTTCCTTAAGTAGGAAATTTAATTTTAACCAAAATATGACACAGTTTCCAAATTGCCATGTGCTGCTGCTTTTAAAGTGGCTCCTCAACTAGAAATTAAAAATAATAATGTTCTATCTCTCATATGTATGCAAAGTTTCTAGGATATTTTACATTAGCCAAGTTGTGGGAATATGAAAACAAACATGCATATAAAATCCCATCTCATAAGTAAAGCACTGGAAACCAGACCAAGTAGCTTACCAGAGTAAAAGTGAATGAAACACAATGTGTTAAACTTTGAGATGAAAATCTATTATTCAGCTCTTGCTTTGATAAACTTTTATCAGAAGAATAAGTAACTATAATTTCAATTTTAAAAAGGTGCTCATTTTCAAAAGAATTAAATTATTTTAATATTTTAATACATTTTGTGAAAGGTATTTTAACATCTTAAATATAATCTATTGTTAAATAAAGTTAATATGGAGATTATTAAACGCTGTTTGGAAAAGAGAAATATATATTCCATGATTTTCAATGGTGTTTGAGAGAATGTATTCTTAGCTGATTAGTCATAAATCCCATACCAAAAATGTCTAATAATAACTGCACGTAGCTATCTCTAATCCATTGTGATTGGTGAATACAAGAAAAAAAATGACCATTCTTAAGAGCAACAGAGTGAGAACAAGGAGAAAATAATGTCTAATGTTTTAATACATGCCAGACACTATACCAACACTTACTGAAATTATCTTTTTTTAGTATGGGAGAGGAAAAATTACTGCTTTGCTGCCGATAGCAAATAAAAAGATGAACAAATATTAATATTGATCTACATTCCCATGCCAAATTCCTTCATCTTAAACTTCCTCACTACTCTCAATGAATAAATTGTTTAAGCTATTAAGCATCAATCATTGTCTTATACGATATGAAAATATTAATCAGATCCTATAGCTCATCATTTAAGAATAGTTTTAGAATTTAAAAAATCCAAATGTATTTTATTAAAACAGAAACATTTTTGGTTTCTTTTCATACATTTAATGTCTAAGAAAGGGAAGAGCAAAAAGGGACATGAGATGTGAACACATGCTTTAGCTTTGTATTCTTCATTAAATATCCCAATGCAATTGTTAGTCCAATGCATTTTTAATGTGTTGTGCTTAGTTACATTATACTTTCATTCATTATGATTTTTATTTCTCATTCAGGATGTCAACCATATTATGTGCATGTTAAATTTTACAACTCAGATTTCTCTTAACTAAGTCAGAAATTAGGCTTGCTGCATTTAGTAACATCTGGGATTTGTTGCTAGAGAATGCCATTGATGTGTAGGACTCTGGGAACATTTGCATATTTTACTTTAATATTTTATTTCCTTTTGAAAAAAATGTTAGAATTATAAAATTAGAGAAAATAAAATTCTTTGTCCAACATAAATTTCTATTGTTATGTGCATTAATTTATAACAGAGATAAAGAAGTTTTACTGGTACAATACAGTTGCTACGTAAATAAACTTATAGGAGGCCAACAAGTTAATCTCCAATTGTCATTTTTGACAGTGAAGTATTTTCTACTTATATGAAAGCCAGTCATTCAGAAAATTAATGAAATGAATAAGAAAATAAAGTAACTTAAATAATAATTGTCTTAATCGCTGAGAAATATGGATATAGGATGAAGATTTTCTTTTATCTCTCCTTTGAATGGGTGTCCTTATCACGGTTTTATGATGCTAATGTTTTCTAATATAAAGCCTAGGATAAAACTGATCTCCAATATATGTTTCAAAAAGAAAAGGAAGATTACTTTGATAATTATATTCAAGCACACATATCCCTGTATCTGTAGTGATAAGTGTCAGGGCCATAGATGCTCCTGAAGAAGACAGGGAATGGCCCTAAATCGCTTTTCCACACTGTATATAAATAAATAATCATGTATCTCCAGAGGAGATAGTTTTCCAAGTCTCTGACACTTCTGCAAGTCTATCTATTAAGAGTCTTGGAAGACTCTTATGGATCTATGTGGATCAGTTAGCAAATTTATTTATATTCTCTATGTGGAGAAATATCAACACTGGTCTCCTTTCTTTCCCCATGGGCAAAGTGTGGGCAGATTTGTCAGCCAGCCCTAATAATGTTAGATGTTCCGTATGCTGAGTATTCTTCAACTATGGCAAAAATCACCATGTGTTCACCATCTGCCTAGGTACACATGAAGCTCATGTTCTCTTCTGTGCCATGAGCAGCATTCTGTCTAAATCTATGTGGGCTCATTATGTTTTCCTTACAACTAATTATATACACACACACATATATAATGTATATTTTCTATAGGCACAGATATGCATATATATCTATATGTATTTTATTTGTCATAAAAAATAAAAACATCTTATAAAGGTTCACAAAGAAGAACCCCAAAATACCAACAATTTAAAGCAACAGCTTGCATTGTCATGGATTCAATTCTCAGACTATAGTTTAACAAAACAAACATTATGCTACACTGGAGAATGACAACTCCAAACCTTATGCACTTGAAATTATAAGAGAAAAAAAAATCACATAAAAGACACACAAACGACAAAAGTTCTAAGCAGCGATCACTTAGATAACAATTAGAAGTGGATCTGAAATGTATTTTTTTTTTCCTTTAACTTGGAGACAAATCAGGGGGGAAAGAGAGTGGCCCAGTAAAACTCTCTTAAAAATATGCTGTTGACATGTCTTTTAAAACACATTGATATGTGTATTAATAAGCATATTACTAGGATCTAAACATGAAAGAGTCCTTACTTATAGGATGTTTTTAGCAGAGTGTATCTGTTTGCTAGAGGACTCCCATGGTGAACAAACCTATAATCTATAGATTTATGCATTGTTTTTGGGAAATGTCATAAAATAATGCAAATATCAGTGTGTAAAATAGAAATTTCTTACATGAAATATTGCCCTTTTCTTCCAGTTTTTGAGGTATAATTAATACATAAAAGTTATATATATTTAATGTGTACATAAATATTTGAAATCTGTATACATTGTAAAATGATTGTCACAACGAAATTAATTAACACCTCCTCACCTCACAGTTATCTCTGTGTGGTGTGTGTGGGGGGGATGGGAACACACAGGTCTATACTATTATCAGATTTATAGACTATCAGACTGTGATATTAGCTATCATATTTTCAGATATTATAATCTCTATGCTACACATTAGATATCCAGAACTTATTAAACTTATAACCTTTTGTTCATACTCTTTGGCTAATATTTTCACATACCCCACCCACCTCATTCCCAATAGCTCCTGGCAACCATCTTTCTATACTCTGCTTCTGTAAGTTTGACTTTTATAGATTCCACATATAACAGAGATCACACGGTATTTGTCTTTCTGTGACTGGCTTATTTCACTTGCATAATGTCCTCCAGGTTATCTATGTTGTCACATATGGCTTGATTTCCTTCTCTTGTATGGCTGAATAATATTCTGTTTTGTGTATATGCCACATTTTAAAATCCATTTATCTGGTGACAGACACTTAGGTTGTTATCATATCTTGGTTATTGTCAATATGGCTGCAATAAAGACATACTGCATCTTTTTAAACTTTGATTTGACTAACATCTCCCCATTTCTCCTGCTTTACTGCCCCTAGGGACCTCCATTTTACTCCCTGCTTCTATGTTTTTGACTTTTTTAGATTCCGCATTTAAGTGAGATGGGACAGTGTTTTCCTTTCTGCATCAGGTTGACTTTAGTAAGTGAATGCTGCAAATGTATATAAGGGTGTGTAAAACAAGTTCCCTGGATACTGGTAACCAACTTGTCTGAGTACAGTGAGACAAACACCCACACAGGATGGATTACATGAATGGGAGTTATTACTTACAGAAAGGCAGCCAGGGATAACAGAAGCCTAGGATTCATTTTGAGTTGCTCTCCCAAAGCTTAGGAGAGCTGCACAGGAGTTGATGGAGTCTTGACTGCACATGCCTTACTTGTACTGCAGCTGAGGGACCCCAAAACGCTGCGCTGAAAAGGATGTATACCCAGGGACATTTTAAATTGTTGGATTAAAGAGTTGAAGGACCTCCTTTCCTGAGTGGTGTTGGCAGAGGAACAAGAATAGAAACCAGGCTATTTCTGACGCTCCTTCTCTGTCTCAGAATGTTGCATACCCAGCATATTCTACAGTTATTTGTGAGAACTACAAATTTGAAGATGGAGGAACTGAGTTGGTCTAAAGCCATCATGCGGACTGTCTTCCAGGGTGCAAATATCTCTTTCAATATACTGATTTTATTTACTTTGGTTTTATATGCAGAAGTAGAATTTCTGGCTCATTTGGCAGTTCTATTTATAATTTCTTAAGCAATACCTACAGTTTTTTTTTATAATGACTGTACAAATTTATATTTACTGTGTAAAAGGGTTTACTTTGCTACAGATCCTCACTAGCCCTTGTTATCTGTCTTTATTTTTTAGAGTAACCATCCTAACAGGTGTGAGGTGGTACCCCATTGTGGTTTTGACTTATATTTCCTTATTCATAATTAAGGATGTTTGGGATCTTTTTATATACTGGTTGGCAATTTGTAAGTCTTTGTTGGAAAAATGTCTGTTAGGTCCTTTGCCCATTTTTTAATCAGGTTATTTACCCTTTTGCTATTGATTATATATATTTTGTATATATTTTGGTTATTAACTTCTTATAAGATATATGGATTGCAAACATTTCCTACCATTCTGTAGACTGTCTTTTCATTTTGTTGACTGTTTTCTCTGCTGTACAGATTTTAGTTTGATGTATGATAGTCTTTCTTGATTATTTTGCCTCCATTGCCTGTACTTTGAGTGTAATATTGAAAAATATTGCCAACACTATTTTCCTGTGTTTTCGGTAGTGTTTTACGGTTTCAGTTCTTACATTTAAGTCTTTAATCACTTTTGAATTTTTTTTGTGTCTGTATAGTGTAAAAAAAAAAGGCCTATTTTATTCTTTACAGGTAGATATTCAATTTTTTCCAACACTACTGAAGAGATTATCCTTTTCCATTATGTATTCTAGGTGATCTTATCAAAGATTAGTTAATTGTATTTGCATGAGTTTATTTCTGGGCTATATATTCTACTCCATTTGTTTATATACCTATTTGGAGGTCAACGACATACCTTTTTTGATCACTTTAGCTTTGTAATATAGTTTGAAATCAAGGCATGTGATGTCTCCAGCTTTCCTCCTTTCTCAAGATTGCTTTGACTGAGGTCTTTTCTAGTTCAATATGAGTTTAATTTTGTTTTTCTTCGTTGAAAAATTATATTGGAATTTTGACAGCAATGCATTGAATTTATAGAAAACTCTGGGTATAATGGGCACTTTAACAACATTAATGATTTAAATTCATGTGCATTCTTTCTGTCTATTTGTGTCTTTATTAATTTCTCTCATCCATATATAGTTCAGGGTGCAAATCTTTCAGCTCCTTGGTTAAGTGTATTTCTTAGTATTTTATTACTTTTGTAGCATTTTAAATCAAACTGGTTTGTTGATTTCCTTTTCAGGAAGTATGTAATTAGTATATAGAAATGCAACTGATTTCTGTATGTTGGTGTTGTATCTTGCAACTTTACAAAATTTGTTAGTTCTAACAGTTTTTGTATGTGTTTGTGTGGTGGGGGTGTGTCCTTAGGAATTCCTATGTATAAGATCAAGTCATCTGCAAACAGGGATAATTTGACTCTGTCCATTCTGATTTCAATGTCTTCTATTTATTATGCTTTTGACCAATTCTCCTTGCTAGGACTTCAAGTATTATGATGATGAGAATGCAGAGTGTCTTGTCTTGTTCCTGATCTTGTAGGAAAAGCTTTTAGCTTTTTATCATTGAGTATGATGCTAGCTGTGGGCTTGTCATGTATGCCCTTTATTACGTTGAGGTGCATTACTTCTATACCTACTTTCTTGAGCATCTTTACATTTATTATTAGAAGATGTTGAACTGTTCAGAACTTTTTCGTGCATCTATTGAGATGACAATATTATTTGTATCCTTCATTCTGTTAATGTGCTGTATCATATGTATTGATTCACACATATCGAACCATTCTTGCAACCCAAGAATAAATCTCACTTACCCCTTGGGTATAATCTTTTTAATGTGCTGTTGAATTTAGGTTACTAGTATTTTGCTGAGGATTATTGCATCTAAGTTCATTGGGGATGCTGGCCTATGATTATCCTTCATTGTCGTGGCTTTATCTGGCTTTGGTTTAAAAGTGATGTTAGCTTCATAAGATGAATTTGCATGTGTTCCCTTCTCTTTCATTTTACAGAAGAGTTTGAGAAGCATTGTTTAGTTTTTTTAGGACTACCTATGGAAGCATAGTCAGGTGTGCCTCCTGCCGGACCCATGGGTAGGCAGGACTTTCCTGGACCATGGCTGGAAGGACCTGGAACTGGGTCACAGGGTTGTTTCAAGATCAGCCATGGGACCAAGGTCAGGGGCCAGCTTCTGGGGATCTGTACGAGCATGTTTCCAGGCTTGTGCTTGGGCAGGCAAAATTATTCCAAAGCTGTGGCTGGTAGGGGCTGGAACTGGGTTATAATGTTGATGCAATATCTGTAGCTGAACTGAGGTCAGTGGGCCTGTATCTACGGACATAGACAAGTTTTTTTTCTGGTGGGTCCTTAGGTTGGTAGGACAGTCCTAAACCACAGCTGAGAGGGGCGAAAACTGAGTTATAGTGCCACTTCAGTATCTGCAGTCAGACCTGACTCTGTGGGCATGGATTTAAATGTCTCCCAGTAGATCCCTGGATGGACAGGACTATTTCCAGATCATGGCTGGGAGGGGCTGAAGTCAGGCTATGGGTTGTATTTTGTTCTATAGCTGAGACTGAGTCTGACAGATCTGGTACCTGAGGCATGGGTGGGCCTGACTCTGCCCAGGTCTCTTGGTGGAGGGTGCAGGTTGCAGGACAGTGGTCAAACAGAGTTATAACTGCTTTTGTCCAGAGATGTCTGCCAAATTATTGTTGTAGGGAAATGCAAGTGGGAAAATATGGGGGCTTAGCATATTAGAAATTAATTGGTGACAATAGACAGCTGCCCCTAGAAGCTTATGTAGCTGCTTTATTTTTTCTTCTTCTTCTTTTTTTTTTTTTTTTTTTTCATTGACAGAGAGAGAGATAAAATTGACTGGAGGCATTTTCGGCTGTCCTTTTGAGTGTTCTGTGATATCTCATGTCCTAAAGAGGTTGCAGCTGGTTGTACCCATTATGAAAGGAAAACAAAACATGGGGACTCCAATTCACTATGTGAAAGGGAAAAGTTAAACTGGAAGCTGTTGTCACAGAAGAAACTGCCTTTACTTTTGATCCTACATGGATAGCTACCAGCAAAAAAAAAAAAAAAAAAAAAAAAAAAAAA
>NW_016821871.1:1165879-1195491 GCF_001698545.2 Rhinopithecus bieti | reverse complement strand
AAAAAAAAAAAAAATGTTTCCACAGGAAGCTACTCTATGTTGACTTTATCTTACATGAAGTACAGACCGAGCAAGAGTAAAATGCATAATTGACTATTCCTCTACTGTCTCCTTTTAATGTACAACATATGGATTCAGTAATGTGACCATACCCTTCCTCCAGTTCACTCTTCCTCTTTTGGTATTGAAGGCCTCAAAACCTCTTTGGAAAAGCATGGATCTCAGATTGTTCTTGTGGTTTTGTGTTCCTTTTACCAAGACATATCCTTAACCTCAGCTAAATATATCTCTAAGTTGATTGAGATCTGTCTCAGATGCATTTGGTTTTTACCACTGAAATTTTGATGGGAAGTCTTTACAGCCTCATTGAGCTGTGCTTTTAAGAGAATGACAGAATCTGTCAGAGGACTCTGTTTAGTTTGGTTAAAAGCCAAAGGTCATCAAATACTGAAAAAGAGGGGAGCCTTGGGTAAAGCTTTCTCAGTCCAAGTCAGCCATAGGGACTTGGAAAAAATACTGGCAGGGATTCACAGTATTCCTGATGTATGCACGTTTATGTTAATTGTCTCCCTCTAAATGTAAATACAAAGAGAAATTGTAAGTAGGGTACCATGGAACTAAAAAGAAAGCTGAGCAAAAGTCAATTATTATAAACCAAGTGCACCAGCAGGGATTGACGTGAGAATGATACCTGGATTAAGGGCTCTGAAGTTGGGTCAATAGGAATTTCAAAAGAGTTTCTGGCTCTTAGATATTGTACAAATCAATAGATTTTATTCCTATCTGCATCAAATTTCCCTTCTTTCTATAATGGTAAGATTGGGATGTTACAGGGTAAAGAAGTAAAGATAAGAATGCCCAGCTATAAAACAGACCCTGCTATAGTTTCAATCCCTTCTTCTGCATCTTGAGAGAGGAGGTACAGGGCTACTGATGAGAAGGGCATGTTCTTTTTCCAGGTAATGAGTACAAGTTCTGCCTGTAGTCACAATAAAAACTTATTTGTACCACGAGGCCCAGAGAACAGTTGGTACATTCTTAAAAATCCTATCATTTTCAGTGGATTTTATATTAAGATGCGTTTCCATTAGGAAAAGTAGGAAGCTTGAGAATTGGTCTGAGGGCAGGGAAATAAAGCTCCTTTCTCATTACATTTTATGGTGGCATTCAATTTAATTAGCAAATCTCAACCTAAAAAATTTGCTGGTGAAGGGTAAGAAATTGGAAATGCATGATGAGAGTTAAGAGGGCCTAAGGATACTGGGGTGACCCTGAGATGCTGACAATGAAGTAGGTTTCCAAGAAACTCCTATGGCTTAAATAGAATTAGAGGTGACAGGCAGAGATACATTCTCTAAGAAAATGGTAGAGAAAGTCACACAAGTGTCCATTCAAAAATCCAGTTCCTAATCATCTTCTCTAAGCTTAATAGTAGGTTCTGAGTTACAACAGGGGATAGGTTGACTCTTAATCTATGTGGTACTGTCACTCAGAAGGAGCAAAATAAGCCTTCTGAGTGTCTTGAAGTCTGGAGACATTATTTTTTATGCTTTCCTTTCTCTTATATGCCAGACAGTTGTTCTTTTAATATCCTCATGTTTTACAGTATCTACAAATATCAGGAGGCAAACAGAAGGGTGAATGGGGTTTAAGTTTTACCTGAAGTTTCACTTTTTTTTTTTTTTTAACTCAATTTGCCAAGCAACCACTGTTGAGTTTAATGATTTTTTCTTCTTATTTTTCTTGCAAGCTACTCTCAAAGAATAGTGTAACTGATTCCATAATAACATTGAGAGATTGACCTGTCCAGCCAATGTCATTTTGTATTTGCTTTTTTATATCAAGGAGAACATTTCTAACCTGGGCAGAAATTAAAACACTTCTCTGTTCTGCGGCTTCAGGGCTTAATGTATTATACCTTTGAAAAGTTTATATAAGGCACTCTACAAAAGCCATGGGCTGGTCTCTTTTCTTTGAATGCATAATTCAACATTACACCAACTCACCTTAATGGAAAAGCCTTCAGTATTGACCCAATCAGGCCCTAAATATCAGTTTCTAGCTGAGCTATTTCCTGATCATTTGCAGGAGGGCCCAGGAAAAATTCTGGCCATTTGTTTCCTCTGTAGGGGAGATCTTCCTCTGAAGACCATCTGGCTTGTTTAATAACCACAGTATAATAATAAGTGGGAAGAATTTTTCATAGTAGCCAATCAAGGTCACTGTAAATACGATTGTGAATAGCCACTGACCTTTCTTATTGTTTTCTAAATTAGGTGGAATCTTCTGAAAGTGGGGCAAAAGGTGATTGCAACTTAAAAGACATGCTCCTGTCCAGGGGATATCAATTCTTTGTGGCGGGGGTGCAAGACTCATTTGGTATGGGTATTGCATAAGGTCTGAGGTAGACAGAGTTTCTTTGCAGAGTCCCAGGAAGCAGGAGGAGTTGTAAGGTATAGTAATGCTGACTTCATGTACCTGGAGCCTGTGCCAGATTTATTTCTTAGCTGTTAACATTTACACAAGTTACCTGCATGCCTTGATCCTAGAGATCTGGTAATTTTGCCTTCTGTAAATCTTGAAGGGGAAGGGAAGTTAAAGTAGAGAGTTGGACATTTAAAATATTTTCTGGGGAACTTGGAGGAATTTTGAAGTTATAGGAATTTGCTGAGGAGGTGGGACCAGATTTTGAGAAAAGCAGGTTTAAGCCAGAGGCCCAGCAATCCAAAACAGCTACTAGGGAGTCAGGGACAGGAAGCTGGGATAAAGGGGAACATGGGTTGGTGAAGAATGAAGATTTAAAGTGGCTGTGAATTTTAACTTTTGTTCTAAGTTTGATTTTTGTTCTTTAGCCTTGTTAAGGGAGTTCCTAAGGTTAGCAATTATACTCTATCTGCCCTATTTTCAATTTGATCTTTCTATAACTACCAGCAGGACAGTTGTCTAGAATGAGAGCTAATTTTTTTTCAAATATAGAAGTTTTCCCGCTTCAAAGAATTCATTGTCTGGCCCTTGAAGTATAGAATTTTCAATCGCATAAT
This sequence comes from Rhinopithecus bieti, assembly GCF_001698545.2. NCBI lineage: Eukaryota > Metazoa > Chordata > Mammalia > Primates > Cercopithecidae > Rhinopithecus > Rhinopithecus bieti. The sequence continues at coordinate 1,192,450 of NW_016821871.1, read as the reverse complement.
TATTCCAATAGTCACCCAATTCAATCAGGTTTTTTGTGGAAAGATCCAGAGGTAATTGTTAAGGCTTAGAATAAATCTCTACCATGAACACAAGTGTCATTTGCCAAGTGGGTGCAGAAGACGCACCTCCATGGTCCAAAAGTTCACTCCCAGAGATAGCCTAAGAAAGCAAAGAACTTTGTTGCCACAGGCAGTAAGAATAGTGTTTGTGAAGAAAGTGTCTCTTATCTCCTATGGCACATGGGTGCCTCCGGCTACAGATTCTCTAATCTGTGACACTAGGCAGGTACAACTAGGATAAGGAGTTTGCAGGTAGCAATGGTTAGGACAATAAATGGCCCTTATGGACTGGGACTTCTTATTAAGACAAACTCCCCTAAGATCTGGCATGATCAGACAAATAAAATGCTGTTTGTCACTTTGTACTTCAGGTTCTCAGCCTGTCTGATGGCTGTCAGATACAAGATGATATTTGCACTCCCTGGCTGGCAGAGATAAGAGAGATTGTTCTCACTGGTCACAAAGCCAAGAACTCTGGACATAAAATAAAACCAAAAAATGAGCCTCATTGGTTGTGTGTGTATGTCTCTCTGTGTGTTTTCCCTTTGAAGACCACACCAAATTTTGTGTAAACTGTTGTTAATCTGGTGAGAACTGTGAATTCATCAGTCTGTGAGTCTGGCTTGAAGCACAGTTTATCAGGACTTGTTCTTGTGTCACGCCCTGTGATTCTCCTCTTTATGACAATTATGCAAAAGATAGACATGAAGGAAGATGATGACCCTCTCCAGCAGGGAAGGGACCAATCAGAAAACAAGATTACTTATAACACAAAACACCAGAGTCACTATACCCAGAAAACTAGCTCATACATATATTTTCTCCTGATAATCTAAATTAAGAAAGAGAAAAAAGACAAAGAGAGACTCTGTCACTCTCTCTTTTATGGGACACTGCAGGCAGAGATCTTGGAGGCCGACATGGTGAGAATTCCTACTGCTGGTTTTTTGTCAGAGGCTCAGCACCTCCCAGTGGCAATAACATCCCAGAGTAAGTATTGTTCCAATCACTCAGAAAATTCCTTCTAGCCAGAAATTAGAGGAGCTAGAGTTCCTTTTTAGAGTTTCTTTTGTCTGGACCTGAGAATTAAATTGACATAAGATGGATCAACAGGAGAAAAGCACACAAATTTATTTAATACACATATTCTGTGGCATTGGGGTCTTCAGAAAGGAAGGAAGACCCAAGGAAACAATTAGAATCAGTTAGATACTGAATTAGATAAAAAGTAGTAAGCTGTGAAGAAGTAACTAACTTACATGGGGAAGCTAAAAAAAAAGAGTTATTCTAATAAAGTCTAGAATTCTAATAGCATTTTTTTGAGTATCAACTTCTCATCATTGAAGATAAGAATGTTGTCTTTTCTTCCAGTCTGGCAAGCATGTCATTCACGTGAGAATTTCATCTTCTACTTTAAGAAACAGAAAATAGATCAGAATATTCTTTTTACACCTGCTATTTGTCAAGTGCCTTTAATTCATGATAGTTGATATACCAAGTGGTATAATGTTAGCTCCTCCATTAGGGACTATATGCTTACAGAGAACTATCCATACATTAGATAATTTTACATTTTACATTTAGTAATTTTACATTCAGTCATTCTCTAAACTAAATTTTATGTTGTTTCTATTCTCACTCCCAAGCTGAATGGGATTTTTCTGTTCTCCTCTTATTCTGGGGACTACTGTTAAATATCTTATACAATCATATAACCATTTTTTACTTATAGAAAAAGAAAATACAAGATGACAAGATTTGGTCGTTGTACTCACTATTCTTGCTATTGATTCTTTAGATAAAGTTGCTATTAAGCACTTGTTTTCATCATCTTCTCTGCTTTTGGGCATTTGTGTTGGAAGGGAGCTCAGATGCCCATCTAATCAGTTTTTCATGATGAAATTCTGTTTGTTATTCCACAGCTATTTCTCCGACAGTGACTGTGTTTGCAAACATGGGCCTGGCTTCTGAAAATGGTTCAAGCGTCCTAATAAATCTTCTGTGGTAATTTTTATAAACTTTCTGTTAAAGGTTCTGCTTTTTCCTCTCAAAACACTTGTCCCATTCTGCTGCTTCTTATTTAACCGTTTGGCTATATTATCTAAAGTGACTACAAAACAGCAAATATCCTTACTTTCTACCCTTGAACAGACAGACTATACATACGGAGTGTTGAGCTATACCATCGTCTTTAGGAATAATGGCATCTTATAATTCCTGGTATAATATGGGGAAATATATGCTAAAGTAAGTCATTTTTTACTAATAACTCATACAATTACTTCTGAATCTCTTGTGCTTCATGCAATGTCCTGAGTTAACCTGCCTGAAATGTGGTAGACTGTATCATTTCATAAAATGTCTTCTTACTGTGACATTTAATCATTTCTTTAGTTTAAGTGCTGAGATATCCCTTGGTAAATGGGTTCTTCTAGGAAAAAATAAACAAAAAGCAAAAAACACTTGTTTCTGCAACTTCTTGCTCTTGTAGGGAGATATCATACAAGATTTTTTTAAATCATATTTTGATTCAGAAAAATTTATTGATATTAACTGATTTATATTTCTGTTTAATCACTACTGCATTTTAAAGTATGAAACATTATATAGAGAATATATTTTGTGCAGTCTGTACATATATTTTCAGATTAAAGGAAACATTAATAAAGCCAATTATGCAATTTTATCAAAGATATAAACTAGAATATTTTAGAACTCTCTCTCTCTCTCTCTCTGTGGAATGTCCCTAGTCGATCACATCTTTTGCCTTTACTATCAATAATCACCATTATGACTTTTACTTTTCTCTGCAGCTTTACCAAATGTTATAACAGTTTACATAAAACATATAGTTTAGTTTTACCTGTTTTTTGAACTTCATGTAAATGGAATCAAGTGTAATTATTATTTGTTAAATATCATGATTGAGCGTTGTATATATGTCCAGTCATGTAAGTGTAATGGGTTTATTTTCAGTATTGAAAAGTATCTTGGTATGTCAAGATAACACACACTTTTTTTGTTTTAATTTTCATGAGCATATGTGTTGTTTCTGGTTTGAAGATATGATAATCCAGGGGTCCCCAACCATGGGGCCCCCCGTTAGGAACTGGGCCGCACAAGGAGGTAAGACAAGACACAAGCTAGCTGGCATTACTGCCTGAGCTCCACCTCCTGTCAGATCAGGAGGGGCATTAGATTTTCATAGGAGTGTAACCACCATGGTAAACTGCATATAAAAGAGATCTAGGTTGAACACTCCTTATGAGAGTCTAATGCTTGATGATCTGAGGTGGAACAATTTTATCCCAAAACCATCTACCCTACAACATTCCCATCCATGGAAAAACTGTCTTCCACAGAGCCTGTCCCTGGTGCCAAAAATGTTGGCGACCTCTGTTACAAACAATAAAGCTATAACATTCTTGTCCATGTATCCCGGTACATATATGCACAATTACCCCTAAAGGTATAAAGGGGCATGGAATTATTTGGTCATACACTGTACACATTCAACAGAAAATTTCAAAATATTTCCACACAGTTGTACCAGTTTACAAACTCCACCCCTGCTGCCTCCTATCCTCAACAAAACAGACAAATCAATGCACGTGTAGTGTTACTTCAGGTGTTTCGGATTTAACTGCTTTGTGTAGGTAAAACGTTTATCATTTTGGAAATGTTTATTGATCATTTTGGTTTCTTCTTTCATGAAGATCTTGTTAAAATCTTTTACATATTTTTCCTGCTGGATTATATGTCTTCCTATTGACTTATAATAGTAGTTGTTATGTGGTAGATGTCTGTTTTAGTTTAGTTTTTGTCAGTTGTATGCGGTGCAAATATATTTCCCATCTGTCGCAAGTTGTTTTACTTTCCTGCCAGATACTTTTATAAATAGCAATTCACAAATATAAAAGATAACTTTTCTGTCATTCTTTTTCCGTTTTACTTGTTTATTCCCTTCCTGACATGATGAAAAAAAGTCCAATATTATCTTACCAAATATTTACATTTGTTATTTCATATTTACATCTTTAATCAATCTCTAATTTATTTTTTTAAATGAAGTAAAATGTTTCTTAATGTGGTTACAATGATGCTTCATTACCATTTGTTGAAGATCTCTTTTTCCCTACTTCTATGTAGTCCTGTTTCTTCCCTATGTCATAACTTCTTATATGAGTGGCTTGTTTCTGGGATCTGTGTTCTGTTACATTAATCTCATTTTATACATATTCTTTTTATTATTCTTTTGTCTTTGATTTATCTTGGAACTTTTGTCAGAAATCATACTTCTACACTAAAAGAAACAGTCCAAAAATATGACTTTTATTTTTATCTTTGTGACCCTTGTCTATTATAATTTTTTTCTTTTCCCACATGTATTTTAATGTCAATCAATCACAGAATAGTATTCTTATGTAATCCTTTTACAAAAAAGTTGTGCCAATTTATATTGACACTAACAAGAAATGAGAGTTTATGTTGCCACACACCTGCAACAAAATACACAAACCTGCGTATGTGTTATGATATTTTAGCACAACACAAATTGTATTTCCTTGAAAAGAAAAAGGATTTTGTTGAGTGTGCATTCCAACTTCAGAAATAATTTCCAACTTCAAATACATAAATATGATACCTCTCACTATTTACTTAAACCTTTTTAAAATGCATCAATAGCACCTTGAAATATTATCCCAAACATGTTACCACGGTTAATTCAAAATTTTGAAGACTACTTCCATAACATGAATACATCTATTGAAAATTTAAAATTGGGTGAGTTCTGACAAATATAAACATTTGTATAACCAACACCACAACAAAAATATACAATATTTTCATCACCTCTAAAAGTATACTCCAGTCACTTTGCATGCAACCCACTTCTACAAATACACTGATTTGCTGGTTCTAGAATATTATATTAATGGAATTACAAAAAACATATTTTCTTGAGTCTGCTTTCTTTTGTTCAACCTAATATTCTCAAAATTTATTTTAAATCCTATGTATATGCTCCATGACTTACAGTGGGATGGTAAATAAACTGAATAAACCCATCATACATTGAAAATACTCGAAATCAAAAATACATTTAACACAACTAACGTTCCAAATATCATAGCTTATCCTAGGCAACCTTACAAATGCTCAGAACACTTACATTAACCTACTGTTGAATAAAATCGACTGGCAACATAAGACATTGTCGAGAATCGGTTGTTTATTCTTGGGACTGCATTGCTGACTGGGAGCTGCGGCTCACTGCCATGGTCCAGCATCACAAAAGAGTATTATATCACATATCACTAGCCTAGAAAAATCTAAATTCAAAATTTAAATTATGATTTCTACTTTTGCAACATTATAAAGTAAAAAGAAATCATAAGATTAAATAAAAAATCTTAAGTTGAATCATCATAAGTCAGGGGCAAAGTATGCCCTACATTTGTATTTAGATTATTCCTTCAAAGTTGACAGTGCTTTTTTTTTTTTTTAAGTGTGATTGTTTTATTAAAGTATAAATATTTGTTTTTTATTTTATTTTTTATTTTGTGGAGATAAGATCTTGCTGTGTTGCCCAGGCTGGTCTCCATCTCCTGGCCTCAAACAACTTTCCTGTCTCAGTCTCCCAAAGTGCTGGATAATGGGTGCGAGCCACCACACCCTGCTTTTAAAGTGTAATTTAATATAATAATGTGCACAGATCTTATTCAGTTTGGTGAGTTTTGACAGTTACATATATTGTCTGTAACCACCATCCCAAATAAGGTACAGAACATTTCTGTCATCCCTATAGTTCCTTGTGCCCCTCCTAATTACAATACTTGTTTAAAAATGATTTATTTATTTATTTTTTTGGCCAGATGCAGTGTCTCACACGTGTAATTCCAGCACTTTGGGAGGCCAAGGTGGGTGGATCACTTGAGGTCATGACAGTGCTTTATTTAGGTAGCTTATTTTTGGGAATTAAGCTGTAATTTTAACTACTTTAGCCAACTTAATTTTACCATTGTATTTAATTCTCTTAGAAAATTACAGTAGTTGCTTCCTATAATAGTTTCTTCTAATGGGAAATCTGTTGTAATTGCTTCTACTGTAAAATTAACTCCACTGCAATTACTTCTACTTCTATTGGAAAATAAGGTGCTTTTTATGTTATACAAATAGCAAAATGTTATTTTAAAATTTACGTTCTCAAAATTTTGAATTAAAATGGTTCCTTTGTTTCATTTCCTTATAAAATTATTAAACTGATGTGGACCAAATTATTTTCTAATACACATATTTAAGTGGGATATATTACACAGGAGTAAGTAATAGGAAGTTGCTGAGGAATGAGGTAGAGACTTAGGACAAGGAAGTGATGGGATAACATTTCAAGTTTGAGAGCAAGATAGCAAAGGGCCTAAAATATGGCCACTCTGTGTAATCTGTGTAATATCTTTTCTTCCAGATGGACTCTTATAATAGATCAGAATACGTTCTAAATCTACATCTGTTTTCACAAATATTGGTTTCTGTGGTATTACAGTTATTCTAAAACTAAGCTTTATTGAGTTAAAATTCTACATAGAATAAAAAGGGCTCCTTTAGAATGTATAATTCAATTATCTTTGATGTGTGGCTGCACTCATGTGATTTTGTTAAACCTGTTTATTAATTCTCATAGGACTTTTTTATTTTCTTTAATATTTTCTACATTGATGAGCATATTATCTGCAAATAACGATTATTTTATGTCTTCCCTCGTAATGTATTTGTTTTTTCTCTTGTCTTATCTTGGTTGCTGGACCACCAGTATAATAGTGAATAAAAGTCAGATGAAAGATAACAAGTGTTGGTGAGAATGTGAAGAAATGTGAACTCTTGTACACTGTTGGTGGGAACTCCCACACTGTTGGTGGGAACGTAAAATAGTACATTCACTATGAAAAAATGATGTGAAGGTTCCATATATATATATATAAACAATAGAACTCCTATACAAGCCAGCAATCCCACTTTTGGGTGTAGATCCAAAAGAATTGAAATTGAGGCGTCAAAAGGATATCTGTGCTCCTTGCTCATTGCAGCGTCATTCATAATATCCAAGATATAAAATAAAACTATGTTCGTTAACAGATGAATAAATAAAGACAGTGTGGTATAAATAAATAAAATATTATTATTCAGTCTTTAAAAAATAGGAAATAGGAGTTACTGCCATTTGAAACAACATGGATGAACCTGGAGGACATTATGCTAAGGAATAAGCCAGGCACATAAAGACAAATATCACATTATCTCAAGTGTATGTGGAATCTAAAAATGTTAAATTCTTAGAGGTGGAGAGTAGAATGATGGTTACCAGAGACTGAGGATGGGGGGAAAGAAAAGAATGGAAAGTTGTTGGTCGAAGGACCACAAAGTTTTAGTGAACAAAGACAAATAAGTTTTGAGATGCATTGTACAGCACATTCATTGCAGTCAATAATAATGTACTGAATACTTCAAAATAACTAAGATAGTAAATTTCAAATGTCTTACTACAAAAAGTTATGTTAGTGAATATGTTCATTAGGTTAATTTAATCATTTCACATTGTATACACATATCAAAACCTAGCTTTGTGCCCATAAATCTCTACAATTATGATTTGTCAATTTGTATATACATCTCCTGCTGGAATATATTATGCAGCTCTTGTCAATAGCATGTGTGCAGTGAAAAATTTTCAGTCAAGATAACCAGATGATCAGGAGGGGAAGGAATAATATTTTGTGAAGTAGGTTATTGTTAAGAACGCTTTCTGGAAAAACAAGAGGATAGGAATGTTTTATGATGTGAAAAGGAAATAACAGACCTAAATACACTTCTTTATACTGTGTAGCCAGGTTTATTTCCAAGAGTATCAATGTGACATGAAGATTGCAGGAGTAAGAATAAACCAGGCATAAGAAGAGGGGCAATGCATTTGTGTGTAGTAACAGAGCAGCTGTTTAGATTGAGAAGAGAAAGGGATTTATCTACAGAATGGAGTTTGTCTTTGAAATGACTGGCACTATTCTGATAAAATTATTAGCATGGTTGCAACATTGTAGGTTCTAGAATGAATACATGTATTCATAAATAGGAAAAAATGACCTAAATCTAATTCTAAAAAAATATTTGAATAAATTAGACAGATCCCATAGAAAGCACTCTTGCTGGAGCTAAGTGAGTAGCTGCCCGCAAAAGTTCACACTGTTAAAGATGTGAATCTGAATTGCTTCTGAGGTTGAGGAAATAGAAAATAAAATAAAGATCTAATAATTGGATGGGCAGAACAAAGATGTGAGAGCTGGTAGGTAAATTATTTGTGCAGAGATGACTGATAACTATCTAAAGTTTAGTAAGTTGCTTTCAGAAAAATTTTAAGGAGAAACTTACAAAGCATTTGGTTTGTATCTGTGCATGAATTTTAGAGTGACAGATTTTCAAAGGAATGACCAGCAGAACAATTCTAGTCTTTGCTTGGATATGATTTTCACCATAAACAACAAATCTCTTCTTCTGGTGAGGGAATAAATTACAAGTGACTTTGGGACACTGGTAATTGTGTGAACCAACACAGGTACTTTCTTGATCATTAAAAAGAAGTATGTGCCTATAAGGAGATAAAATAGATCATATAACACTCATTATTAGTGATGTTTCTGTCATAAATTATTAGTTTCATAATGTAACTGAATTGATTTTAATGACACTCGTGATACCAGTTACTACACATACTACATAACTGCACAATGTTACCTATATATTGCTTCTTTTTCTGGCATGAAACATTAACTATGCCAACTTAAATCATACTGTGGAGTCTTAATTTAGTTTCGAATTAAATCTATTGAAAAATGTTTAGAACATGGTCCCTTTTTTTTTTATTATTAGAAAGAAGGCAAGCAGCAATTAAAATTCTACATTGATGTTCAGAGTGTCACTGAGGCCAAGTAGCATTCTACCCTTTTTGCACAAGCTGTATGATATGTTTTTGTTCTTTACTATGAACTGTAAGCCTTACTTTTATTCCCACAGCAACATCTGAACTCCAATTACTGGGAAGTAAATGGATTCTTCATTATAATTGCATAACTTTGTGAAACTGGGACACTGGTAATCTTTCAACAAAGGAAGAAATATGGGACTGACATTTTCATAAGAAAAATAGGTCTTGATATTGTGAGAAAGAGTAAAAAATTACAGACAAAAATGCAGCAGCTTAATGCGTGAATCGTGGTTTTATGACAGAAGTTCCTTCCATTGTTCATCTTCCAGGAGTATCGTATAGACTTGATTCTCAAGAGCTGGGTAGTTTTCTGCAGTGTCTTAAATAATTAAGTATATTACTCTAGCAAAGCAGTTTAATGTTGGAGGAAAAAATCTGGAGGCAAAATAAGACTCGAGTTAAGACAGGCCAAACCCTAAAGAGTTGAGATGGAGAAATTTTATAAGGTGAAAACCGCATGAAGTAGATGAAGAATTCCTGTTTGGGAAAACCTTTATGATGTACAAAGCTTTTACAAATATATTATCTAATTTGGCCATTACAAAGCCAGTGAAGTAAGAATAACTTGTATTTTATTACTGTACAATCAGGGAGAATTGTATTAATTTGCTATAAAGTCCAGAGAGGTTAAGTGGTTTTGCAGTTCTAATACACATAGTTAATTGCAGCATCAACTCTACCTTGCTTATATAACTTCAACGTATACCTTAGTTTTTTTATCATATTCGAATGGTCTTGTTTAATGAAGTCAAAATTCCTATTTATAAAATGTTTTATGACCTAATCTTGTATCTAGTGAAATCATGTGTGTGTGTGAATCTCACTTTCATAAAATTTGAAAAAATAATTCAAATATAATTTTTCTCTGCCAGTTTATTATTCTCAGTTGCAGAGAAACAGTATTAAAACTATTTTTACTATTTTTAAATTTTCTTCACAAATAGACTTTTCTGAAGAAATAAAGTAGTGAAATATAAAAGCAGTGTCACTAGATTGGCTATCAATTAGAAATTATGTAGCTCAAAGTAAAATATTCCTGAAAATATTTACCCTGAAAGTCTATATATTTATTTCAATAATATTTATTTATTTGTTCAAAACAATTTTAGAGTTTATCAATTGTTTACACTATTTTCAAGTGATATAGTATTAAGCCTCTTAATTATTTTTCTTCTTCTCTAGACTTATTTCTGAATAATATTTGAATATTGCCCCAAAATAGAAATGATCATTTTCCATAATTAAAATAATTACCAAAATTGAATTCAAAATTCTGTAGGAGTTATTTTCTGGAGGGATTTCAAAAATAATTTTGATTATATATTGCCCTAACAGTTCTGTGGTATGCTTTGTAGGATTCTTTCAGTAAGTGTAATGGTTTTGAGATGGGTGACAAATTAGTACTTCATGTAAACAGTTCTAACGAGAAAATGGCAAATAAACATATAAGGCTTTTGTGTGTGCATGCTTGGGTATAAAGAGATGTTTCTGTTCTCATACATGACTGCAAAGTTTGGCCCATTGTAGTTATATTTAGAGTCTGCTTATTAAGTAACTCTTTTAACACCTGCATCAGATATACCACTAGCTTAATATCCCTTCCCTTAAAGATTCAAGAATAGAGCAAACATTTCTCAATAAGTTCAATTGTCCCTCTTTTAAAATATAAAATAATTGAAACTTTCTATAACCAAGGAGAGAGGATAAGGGAAGAAGTGGAAGAACAACACTGGTATAATGGAGCATCTTGTTTTCCTGAAACAGACAAATAAAAAATAGAAAAGAAAAAACATATCCTAGAAGTCTTCTTTATTAAAATATGCATGTCTCAATTTCACAGGTAATTATTTCAACTCTTTAATGTACTTTATATAAATATAACATTTATTTGATAATGAATAAGCATGTATTGAAAAACAGTTTATAAAATGAAAGATAAAACATATTTTGATACATTAACAAGAATAATTGAATAACTGTATATTTTGTGATCTATAAACTTAGGAATATTTAACTATGTTGTAAAAATTAGATTTCTTTTAATTAAAATATTATAAACACTAATTTGGGAAACACATAGAATACAGAGTAAAAAAAAAAAAATGTTTTAGAATGGGGAGAAAACCTCCAAGGGGATTAAAAGTACATAGAAGAGAGAATTACATTGACTTAAAGATTAGTGATTCTAGGAATCCAGTAAACTGGGTAACCTCATCACTTAGATAAAAGAAACTAGACTGAAATCATCAAGAACCAATTCCTCAAAACTGGGTAATCCCATACTCAAGCTGGACTCTGATCATCTAAACCATACCTTACTCTTCACTTTGACACTGTTTTGCTGTTCCACTGTTTTTATTAATATTTATTTTATCTTCTAAGAATGTCCTGCCCTAGCAGTGATTCTGTGACTCGTTACAGGAACTCCTCGAGAAACCATCAGCTTTTTAATGGAAAGTGTCAACAAATAGATTATACCCTAAGATTATTTTAATACTTTTCTCAAAGTCCTCTTCTTGCTGTTTCTATCACTTCTGAAGTATTGTATGTATTTCTTACCTAATCCTGATCAGCACATTGAAAACCGGCCTTAAACCAAACTTAAAATTCTTAATTAATTCTGATCTTTTTCCTATAGACACCACCAAAGCTTTGTGAGGTTGCATTTTCCCTTAAGCAAAAATCTCAGCTTTATCCTATTAACAGGTTGTGTTGGTATTTGATTAGCCAGATTTCCGCACTATATATGAAAAAAGAAATTCTTACATTATTTTCTCCCAGCTTTTGATTTTGATTGAACAATATTTTTGAAGTCACACTTATTCCTTTCTACTCTTAATAATGTACATATGGAAATGCGTAGAACCTACCTAGTTCATTCATGTAAACCCCAACTGAAATAAAAATAAAATGAAACAAATTAATATTTGTAGCATTGTAACTGAGTGCAGGCTCAGCTGCTCACTGCTTGCAAAGCCAATAAAAAGTACAAAGTGCAGTGAAAGGACAGTGACTTTATTTCCAGAGTGAGCAGTAGGGAAATATTTGAGACTTGTGCCCTATTGGAACTATTTCAGCTCTTTGGGTCAAGGATAAGGGCGTAAGAAAGGGAGCTCAGCCTAATAAGCATGCAGGAGTGATAAAGGGGTGCCAATCTGTATGACTTGTTCCAATGACTGTCTTGAGCTGTTGCCCATCTGGTGAATGGGCTGGCGTCATCCTGGGTACAGCTGTGCTGTAAATTAAATGTAGCCTTGAAGAAATCCCTAGGTGGGGATTCAGGATACCATAATGGCCTGAATTGTTCCAAGATTTACTATCTGGAACTTCTAAACAAACACAAAATTAGATAGGAGAAACAGTGTGCAAGGGGGTGCCTGGAGGAAAGAAGGACAGCAAAGACTATTCTCTCATTATTAAAGGCAAAACAAGGAATGGTCAGAAAAGAAAAAGAGAGACAAAAAGAACTTTTTGAAAACAAGACACTCTGTTACGGCAGTGTGTATTTATTTAAATATCCTTCCTCCCCACTCCTCTCCTCCCTCCCTCCCTCCCTGAAACTCCCCCCCGCTTCTTTTTCTGTCTGTCTCTCTCTCTCCATGTGTATGTGCATGTGCATATGTGTGTGTGTGTGTGTATGTGTGACTGTAGAGAGATTTCTGAAAAACTGAAGAGGCAATCCCTGTGTATATCTAATGAAGCGTGTTCTAAGTAAAGTGAAAACAATCTACGTCAGATCAGAACATATCTAATAGCTTCAAGGAAGCCAGGGCATCAAAACTGGATTCTTGGAGAAGAATGGTAGCAGACGGCATCCTAATAGTGGTATTAGGTGTGCATTCAGTTTATCATCTAGTGGGCATTTTTTTTTTATTGGGCAAAAAAAAAAAAAAAAAAGAAAAAAAAAAAATTTTTTTTTTTTTTCTCTAAGTGACCTGGTTAGGTCACTTCAAACTTTTGAAAAGAGCAGCAACGTTCAAGAGGTTTAAAAAATTCACATTGGCTCATTGTGTTGAGAGTGAACTATAGTGAAGAGGGCAGAGATGAGAGGTCCGGGAGGCTATCACAAATAATCCAAGGTGGACAGATATTGTGATGGTGACCAGGTTGTAAAGAAGAAGTGACATTTTCTACACATAATTTAAATGTAGAAGGGAATAATATTTGTGACGTCAGAATTGCAAAGTAAGTGATCCAGAAGGAATGATTTTAAAGATATGTGGCTTGAGCTGGCATTACTATGGCTGAGATTTCTGTAGGGGAGCTATTTTCAGATGAGAAGACCAGATCAGGATTTTTTGTTAGGATTGCCTAGAGCTGAGCTTAATACAAGGGAAGATATTAAGAGGGCATTATATATAGGAGTTTTTGCATTTTAATGAAGAAAATAGCCTTACAAATGGCCTTAAGCCACCAATACTATATGTCACTACTAGAGAAGTTCTGATTAAGAAGTAGTCTGGAACCACTAAGACTTTTATGTGTCAAGAGACTAATGAGAACCAGCTAAGAGAAACTTAAACACTTGACATCAAACACCACATAAGAATAACCTAAGATGCGGCCGGGCCGCGGTGGGCTCAAGCAAGCCTGTAATTCAGCCACTTTGGAGGCCGAGACGGCGGATCACGAGGTCCAGGGAGATGAGAACCATCCTGGCTAACACGGTGGAAACCCCGTCTCTACTAAAGAACACAAAAACTACTGGGCCGACGTGGCGGCGCCTGTAAGTCCCCAGCTACTCGGAGGCTGAGGCAGGAGAATGGCGTGAAACCCGGGAGCGAGCTTTGCAGTGAGCTGAGATCCGGCACAGACTCCAGCATGGGTGAGAGCGAGACTCCGTCTCAAAAAAAAAAAAAAAAAAAAAAAATAAAAAATGAAATGGGGCCGAGAAAAAAAAAAAAAGAATAACTAAGATGCAATGGGGTGCCAGTAAAAAGCAAATAGTTCCCAGTAAAGGAATATTGAAGCAAGATCAAGTAAAATGAAGACTGGATCTTAGCTATTGGAAATAGCAGCTTGAAAGTAAGGGTTAAACTTGAAAAAAAAAAAGTGTATTTTGGCAAGAGCTAGATTTAACTAGCGTCAACAGAAAATGAAGAAGATGAATCAAAATAATAGATGCAGACATAATCTTATTTTGAGGTATTTTGCTGAAAAGCCATGCACATGAAAGAGAAAAATTTCTGACATTGCTTTTGCATAAGAAAAAAAGCGATCTACTGAACGAGTAGACAGATTTATCTTAATTAACATTTCTCTTTAGAAATAAACAAAAGAACAGAAAATAAAGATATGAATTTAGGTAAATGGGTAAAATGGTGGGAGGAGCATGTGAGCATGTGAACAATGTCTTTTAATTTTTTTCTGTCTTCTCTAATAAGTAGAAACACCAAAAAGAGGGGATGTTTCAAATGTAAGGAAAAAATAAGTGGTAAAAAATAGTTGATTAGGGAAATTGGGTTATGAAAAGAATAAAGATAAGACAGAGAAGAAATATGAGACCATTTGTATTTAGGAGTAATTAATTTAAATATTCACGTAAATTTTGAAATAAAACAATGATTATGAAGATTAAAAATAAAGGAAAGAAAATACTAACATAGGTTGCTATCGTTTAAATGTGTCCCCAGAAGTTTGTGTGTTGGAAACTTAATCTCCAAGCAAGAATGTTGAGAGGTAGGACCCTCAAGATGTTAAAGTCAAAAGGGCCCTGCCCTCTAGAATAACATTATAGAGGAAGTGGACTAGTTTTGTGGGGTGGGTTCCTGATAAAAATGAATTCAAGCCCTTTCCTCTCTTACTCCCTCTTTCTTTCACCCTCACTCTTTTTTTTTTTTTTTGTCAACATTTTTTTTCTTTATTATTTATTTATTTTTATTATTATTATACTTTAAGTTCTAGGGTACACGTGCATAACGTGCAGGTTTGTTACATAATGCTATACTTTGTGCCCATGTTGGTGTGCTGACCCATCAACTCGTCAGCACCCATCAACTCGTCATTTACATCAGGTATACTCCCAATGCAATCCCTCCCCCCTCCCCCTCCCCATGATTAGGGCCCCGGTGGGCAAAGGATATGAAACAGACATTTCTTCAAAAGGAAGGACATTCATACCAGCCAACAGACACATGGAAAAAAAATGCTCATCATCACTAGCCATCAGAAAATGCAAATCAAACCACAATGAGATACCATCTCACACCAGTTAGAATGGCAATCACCCTCACTCTTAAGTGCACTCTCTCCCTTCTGCCTTCTATGATGAGATAATGAAACAAGAGTGTATCACCAGATGCCACTACTTTGGTATTGAACTTCCTAACCTTTGGAACCATGAGAAATACATGTATCCTCTCTATAAATTACCCAGTCTCTTGTATTTGTTATAGCAACACCAAATTGGTATAACAAAATAAGGCAGAAAATTGGTATTTAAAAATAGGGCTGTTGCTATAACAAATACTGGAAACTGTGGATGTGACTTTAGCAATGAATAATGAGTAGAGAATGGAAAAATTTGTAGAACCACGATAGAACCATTCTATAATGTCACAACTAAAGCATTAAGGGTAACTGTGATGAGGTCTCAGAAGAAAAAAAAACACTGTAGGGGAAGTCTGGGACTTCCTTGAGTTTACTTAAGTAGTCAATATCAGAAGGTTTGTAGAAATATGGACAGTAAAGAACATACTGATGAAGTCTCAGATGGAAAAAATTAATATTTTATTGGAAACTGGAGTAAAGGCTATTCTTCTCATGAAGTGGCAATGACATCATTGAATTTTGCCCATGCCTAAGACCTTTATGGAAGGCAGAATATAAAAGTGGTGAACTAGGGTATCTGGCAGAAGAAATATCTAAGCAACAAAGCATTCAAGATTCTGCATGGCTTCTTTTGGCTACTTACAGTAAAATGAAAGTAAAAGTAAATATCATAAAGACAGAAATTATGATTAAAGGGAAAACAAAATAAAAAGATTTGGAAAACTTTGAGCATGGCCACTTAAAGATTTTAAAAGCACCTTTAAGAGAGAATACTGAGTGTGGCAAAGTGTTCATTTGCTAAAACAATTAATATAAATAGAAGGAAGCCAGTGTCCCTTCCTCAAAACAAGGGAAAATGACCCCTTAGCCATTTCAGAGATCTTCAAGGCAAACTGGGATTCTGAGGGCAAAATTTCCAGAAAAGTGCCCTGCACACCTTGGTGTTTGATGCTCAGGACTCTGCTTCCTACTTCAGGGGCACAGTGCTCCTCAGATGCCCCAGCTGTTGCTTGAGTTTGCCAGAGTTCAGCTTATTCTGTAGCTCTGAAGGGCACTTTGGTAATATTCACATTGCACTGACTCTGCAGACAGGCAGAGTTCAGGAGTTGTGGGCCTTGGCAGCCTCCATCTAGATTTCAAATAATGTATGAGATAAACTAGATACACAGGCAGTGACCCTTTTCAGAGGCAGAGTCACCACAGAGAACCCCAACTAGGATAAAGTCCATCAGAGGTGTAGGGGCAGGACCCTGGCAGAGAGTTCCCATTACAGTAATTCCTAATTGATCCATGGGAGTGGAGCAACCCCCAAGACATCAGAATTGTGTTATAGAGTCACTAGCATGCAATTCCGGCCTAGGAAAGCTTCAGGCAGGAGATTTCAATTCATGATAGATTCTGTGTGGTCTGAGCCCAGTAAAGCCATAGGCGTAGGGCTGCCAGAGGTCTTAGGGACACAAAACCTGCTCCAGTGTGGCCAGAATGCAAAACATGGAGTTAAAGGAGATTATTCTAGCATCTTAACATTTAACGTCATTTTTGCTGTTAGACTTTGGAATTACTTGGGGCCTGTTAACCTTTTCTTCTTGCCTATTGCTCCTTTTTGTAATGAGAATTGCTATGGTTTGAATGTCTTCTCCAAAAGTTGTATTAAATTTAATTGTCATTTTAACAATTTTGAGATATGGCAACTTTAAGAGATGATTAAATAATGAAAGCACTGCCCTTACGAATGGATAAACGACACTATTGTGGAAGTTGGTTAATTATTGCAGGAGTGAGTTCCTGATAAAAGGTTGAGTTTGGTCCAATCTCCTCTCTATTTCTCAAGCTGTCACCCTCTCTCATCATGTCATACCGTCTGCCATGTTATGAGGCATCAAGAAAGCCTCACCAGAAGTGGCCCCTATGTCTTAAACTTCCCAGACACCAGAAGCATGAGCCAAATAAACTTCTAATTTTTAATTTTAATTATGTATTTACTTATTTTAAAACAGAGTCTCATTGTGTTGCCCAGGCTGGAGTGCAGTGGCAGAATCATCATCATCGATCATAGCAGCCTCAGACTCCTGGTCTTAAGCAATTCTTCCACCTCAGCATTCCAGGAAGCTAGGAATACAGGGGTATACCACCATATCCAGCAATTTTTTTTTGTAGAAATGGGATCTCACTTTGTTTCTCAGGTTGATCTCAAGCTCCTGGTCTTAGGCAGTTCCCCTGCCTTGGCCTCCCAAAATAATGGAATTACAGGTGTGAGCCACTGCAGTCAGTCATAGTTTTTATAAATGAGTCTGTGATATTCTGTTATAGCAACAAAAACCCCAGACTAAGATAGTAATTTATACCTTGTATTTGGAAAGCACATAACTTGTTAATTTCACAGATGGAGAGGAATTTGCCTCAGAATGAATACTGCCTAGAATCTCACCCATATCTGACTCAGATGAGACTCTGGATGTGGACTTTTGAGTAGATGCTGTAATAAGTTGACTTTGAGACAAATGGGACGGGATGAATAAATTTTGCATAAGATAAGAACATAAATTTGGAGTATCAAGAGAAAATGCTATAGCTTAAACGTGTTTTGGAAATTTCATGTGTTGGAAACTTAATTTCCAACGCAACAGTGTTGAGAAGTGGGATCTTTAAGACGTTATTGGGTCATAAGCCCTCATGAATAGCTTAATGTCACTAGAGATGGAGTAAATAAGTCATCGTGGGAGTGGTTTTGTGGTGAAAAGTTAAGATAGGCCTTCTTTCTTTCTCTTTCTCATGCATACTGTCTTGACCTTTCACCTTATACCTTGGTATGATGCAGCAAAAAAGGCCCTCAACAGATAAAAGAACATCGATATTGTCACTATTTGTTTTCAGAAATAGTGAGAATAGTGGGATCTGTGGGTCAAACAATATTTCTATCTTAAGTTATTTGAGAAATCTCCAGTCTGCTTTCCTCATTGGCTGAGCTAATTGACATTCCCACCAACAGTGGTAAAACATTCCCTTTTCTCTGCAACCTCATCAACATTTGTTGTTTTTTGACTTTTTAATAATAGCCATTCCGATGGCTGTGAGATGGTATCTCATTGTGGTTTCAATTTGCCTTTATTTAATGATTCATGATGCTGAGCATTTTTAAAATATATTTGCTGGCCTCTTCTCTGTTTTCTTTTCAGAATTGCCCGCTCATGTACTTTGCCCTTGCTTTTACAGGGTTATTTGTTTTCTCTTGTTGATTATTTATGTTTCCTATAGAATATGGATATTAGACCTTTGTCAGATGCATAGTTTGCAAATATCCTATTTCATCCTGAAGGTTGTCTGTCTGTTGAATATTTCCTTTGCTGCGCAGACACTCTTTAGTTAAATTAGGTTCCACTTGTGTACTTCCGGTTTGGTTGCAATTGATTGTTATGATGTAACCTAAAATTATTTGCCAAGGCCAATGTCAAGAAGAATATTTCATGTATTTGCTTCAAGGAATTTTACAGTTTGAAGTCTTACGTTTAAATCTTTGATCCATTTTGAGTTAATATCTATATATAGTGAAAGGTAGGGATACAGCTTCAATATTCTGCATATGGCTGACCAGTTATCCCAGTGCTGTTTTTCAACAACAAAAGCTAGAATTAACCCAAGTGCCCTTCAATGGTAGATTGGATAAAGAAAATCTGATACATAAACACCATGAAATATAATACATCCATGAAAAATAATGAAATTATGTCCTTTGCAGCAACATGGATGGAGCTAGAGGCCATAATCATAAGCAAATTATTTCAAGGATAGAAAACTAAATACTGTATGTTCTCACAAGCAGGAGCTAATCATTGAGCACCCATGGGTATAAATATGGGAAAAATAGATATTTTGGATTCCTACAGGGTAGAGGCATGGAGGTTGGACAGGTTGAAAAACTACTTATGCTCACTACCTGGATAATGGGATCTGTACCCCAAACCTCAGCATCACACAAATCCTTAAGTGACATACTTGCACATATACCCCCGTATCTAAAATAAAAGTTGAAATTTAAAAATATATGATGGACCCAATGAATAAAAGTATGCATTAGAAGAGTTATTTCTACATAATTAGGGACCCATATTTCTACAGTAAAAAACACTATAAAATTTTCTTTAAATTGATTGCATTCTTACCTATCATTAATGATATATATGTAGATATATGGTTAGGAAAGAGACTGCATAACATGGCGTCCGGGAAAACCTAGATCTAGAGCTGTAACAGGTATTGTTTGGAACAACTCTTGCTAGATTACAACAGTGTTGATTTAAAATTGTCTAAATTAAAATCCTGCATTTTTATTTCATCTTCCCAAAATCCATTAAGGCAAAAAAAGAAGAGACTTGTTCAGTACGGTGATGAATTTGAGTAAACATCAAGAACTTCTTTCAGGATATGTGTTCTTTAGTTCTGCAGGACACTTAAGTGATAGACAAGTAAATCATACAAGAATGACAATAGTTAGTTTTAGAACTATCTTTTTAAAACCATAGTACTACCTTCATACTTTGTTTTATTTTTGACCTAGCATCATATTTTGACTACACGTAGTAATGCATGTAAAACACTGCTGAAGGCAATGCCAATATAAACAATCTTGAATTACACATGGTAACATATAGAAAAATATTTTATTAGAATCTTGATCCATATTTTTTCTTAATCTCAAGTTAGGTTAACAAGGTCATTTATGCAGTTTCTCACATATTACTTTTATGATTCCCCTAAATTAATTCAATATCAAGAGCAATACTTTTTTTAAAGTTTGCTAAAGTTAGGACATAGTACCTTATAAATTGCTATTAAAAGAAGTAATATATGGCCGGGCGCGGTGGCTCACTCCTGTAATCCCAGCACTTTGAGAGGCCGAGGCGGGCGGATCACGAAGTCGGGAGATCGGGATCATCCTGGCTAACACGGTAAAACCCTGTCTCTACTAAAAATACAAAACATTAGCCTGGTGTGGTGGTGAGCGCCACTAGTCCCAGCTACTGGGGAGGCTGAGGCAGGAGAATGGCGTGAAATCGGGAGGCGGAGCTTGCAGTGAGCCGAGACCGCGCCATTGCACTCCAGCCTGGGTGACCGAGTGAAACTCCGTTTCAAAACAAAACAAAACAAAACAAAACAAAACAAAACAAAATAAACAAACAAAAAAAACAGAAGTAATATATAAAAAGAATACGTTCAATTTTTAAGCAGCTAAATCGAGCAATGTATTGAATGAGTTACATTGTGGTTCAGTTTGACTATGGAACAAAATACTGCAAAGCACCTGACCAGTTAATCGATCAATATACAAAATTCAGTATAGAAACAAGAAATCCTATAGTAACGTACTACATTTTCAGAATTTCACACTGTGTATATCAGAGGTGTAACTGTCAGGGGAGGATGTCCTATGTGGAGTATGTAAGAGCATTTCTCATTTTCCGTAGAATACTTTAAAAAATCATCTCTTGGCCATACAGAAAGACCTTTCTTAAGTCAACAATTCTTCCACATAAAAAAGCAAGACAACTGCTTGAGTGCCTATACTGTCTGTGTAGCAAAGAACAGTACATTGGGGTCTCCTGCAGTAACCATACCAAGTATGACTGTATTTGTTTGCTAGGACTACCATCACACAGCTCCACTAAATGGGTGTCTTAAACAAGAAATTTATTTTCTCATACCTAGAAGTTCAAATTCAGGAAATTGACAGGGTTGTTTTCTTCTGAGGCCTCTCTCCTTGATGTGTAGATGTCCATCCTCTTTCCATGTTTTCATATGACCTTCCCTCTGTTCTTTTCTGTGTCTTAATTCATTCTCCTATAAGAACACCAGTAAAGTCAGATTAGAGCTACCCTAATAAATTTATTTTAACTTAATTGCCTCTTTAAAGATGCTATCTTCAGATAAAGTCATATTAAATTATTGGGGGTTAGAACTTCAACATAAGAATTTGAACCCATGAAAATTCAGCCCATAAAAATGAGTAAGAGAAGCATGAAGAAGAAGGTGAACTGGACAGCTATGCTCTTAAATTCTTAAAATGCGGATCATGGTTTTATTTTTTTCTATTTTATTTATTTTGAGCTTATTTTCAATTTAATGTTCATTTTATCTAACAACAATGAATGTTCATAACAAAAAATTAGGAAAATCAAAGTTTTATAAGGAAGGGGAAATCTCATTTAATTCTATCATTAAAGCTTTTAATATAGAAACACTTTACATTACTACTGTATTTTGTATATTATTTGTAACATGTTTGCATTTCTCATTATAGTGTAATCATTTTCGATTTTATTATCAAATTATCATGCACTCATGTACTCAAGTATGTTAATGAGTGCATGTTATGTGGGAAGTGGAATATGTCACACTTGACTAGGTCATGGTGCACAATTTTTGGTCAAACATTAGTCTTGATGTTGCTAGGAAGGTATTTTTCAGATGTGACTAACTTTTAAATCTGTAGACTTTAAATAAAACAGATCAACTTCCATAATATTGCTTGGGCCTCATCCAATTAGTTGAAGAGCTTAAGAGAAAAGACCAAGATCCAGGGAAAAATAAGGAGAAATTTTGCCTCCAGACAGCTGATAGCTTTCAGACTTGAGATTGCAACATCAACTCTTCCGTGACTCCCCAGCCTGAGGGTCTGTTCTGAAGATTTTTTGACTTGTCAGCCCCTACAATTGTCTAAGTCAATTGATTAAAATTTTATTTCACCCTCTATCTTTCTGCCCACACAGACACAAAATTAGAGCTTATCAAACAAAGTGCGTGCACACACACACACACACACACACACACACACACCGTATTTGGTCTGTTTCTCTGTAAAACTCTGATTAAAATCATACTATATTAACCATGATTTTAACATTTTTTAAAATATTTTAATTTAACATTTCACTGAATTTGTTTATATCAGAAAATGGTAAGATAAATACCAAATATTCAGAGAACTGTCAGGGAAGGCTTCCTTGACTTTTCTACACAACTTGTGAGTGCATCCTCTAATTTCAATGAAACCATACTCTCCATCAGCTTGATATTTTCAGACCATCGAATTTCATTACCCTCCAATCTGTTGTCATTTTTCTTAACCACACATTATATAGACTTTCCTATTATCTATTTGGTTTGATTATTTATTGTCAAATTTCTGTGTTTTCTATTTCATGACTTACCTTAAAACTATCCCTCTCCTTCTCCATTTCTCTGAAATTGTACAACCCCAAATCAATAGTAAACAAATACCCTTCCTTCCTTAGGCTAATGACAAATTGTCTCTCTACCTTCTGAAATCAATTGAGACTAAGCTCTCTAATACTGCTACTGCCCCTACGATTTTTAAAATAAAAGCTACATATTTTCATAGGTTCTAGATGTAATGTCACTCTCTTGTCAGAGTTCAATGACAATTTTATATCAAAATTCCAGCATTACACATGTATATAATATAAATATAATATTTTTAGCCATTAGATAATACCACTGTCTAAACCTCCTAATTGCCGTCATCAATTATTGTTTTTGGTCACTCTCCAAATTTATTGAAAATGTTAGTTTACTTCTCACAGTGTTCATTTTTATTACAAGTGACATTAACATAAATATATGTTCCATAACACATGCTTATGTCCCTTCTTCTTCTTCTTCTTCTTCTTCTTCTTCTTCTTCTTCTTCTTCTTCTTCTTCTTCTCCTTCTTGTTCTTCTTCTTCCTCTCCTCCTCCTTCTCTTCCTCCCCCTCCCCCTTCTCCTTCCCTCTCTCCTCTCCTCCTCCTCCTACTTCTCCTTCTCCTTCTTCTCCTTCCTCTCCTTCTTCTCCTTCTCCTTTTCCTTCTCCTTCTCCTTCTTCTCCTTCTCCTTCTTTTCTTCCTTTCTTCTTCCAGATAACTCTTCCCTATGGGAAAGTAATTGCACATGTTCTGATGGAGCTCAATACGCTACATCAATAATTAACTGTAAATTACAATTTTCCAACTCTATTTAACATTGTCTTATAATCTAAGCCTAGGTGATTCAATCTCTCTTGTTTTCTACAGATATTGGGGACTGCATTTGTTTCATTTTCAATTAGGATAATTTTTTATGATGTAAATCCAATGCTATGATCATTATACTGTTATCCTACAGAGAAAGCTTACTATAATGACATTAATCAGAGCAATCAGAGCTCAGAGGTATAGAGAAGGATAGAGCACTGACCTTATGCCTAGCCCCGATACAACCAGTGCCAAAAGCCAGAATTTTTTTTTTTTTTTAGTTTCCAGTTACATGAGCCAGTACATTTAGAATGTCAGTTTGAATTATTTTTTACTGTTATAACATTTTTGAAAAAAATTGTATCCAAAAAAATGCATAAATATACAGATATATAAATGTTTGCATATGTAAAAGCACTTAAATAAATATGACTTTACATCACTAGATGCAGGCAAACATTCTCCTCTCACACACAAACACATACACACACAGGTAAACTGTATTCTAACTTTGATTACCAAAGATTGACTATTTGTGAACACCATGTAATAGGAATTTTAGAATATAAATTATTTTCTATTACCTTATTTGCTGATGTTTTTGAGATTCAATGGTGTTGTTAAATATATCATCAATCTGTTCTCTTTAATTGATAAGTAATATTCTATTAAGTATATCACAGTTGGGTTTTCACACTCCTGTTGATCACCATTTGACTAATATGTATAAGGCTGCTGTGAACATTCTTGTGCAAGTTTTTTTTTTTCTTTTTGACATACACATTTATATCTTTAGGAATGTATTTCCAGGTTATAGAAATGCATATGTTTAATGAAATTAGAAACTTACAAAACATTTTCCAAAATGCTTGTCATTGTGACTTAAAAAATTCTAACAAATATAGATACTTGTATAGCATTATGAAGTATAGACATGAAAACATGAAACTGGCTGATCTGAAGTGTGGTGTGGACCACTATGGATTCTTCCCTCTCTGGTTGGGTGATCAGTAGCTGTGATGTGTGGGAGAAAACTCAGTTGTTAGGCTAACACCTTCTCCATCTTGAGACTCAGGTTATTTGCCTATAGAGGGAGATTCAGGTTAAACGTGTATAGAGAGATAGGCTCTGCTAGTTTGCAGGAAAAAATATAGGTCACTGGAATAAGCTGACCACGTATTTCACATTTAATAATGTACAGCAAGAAAGAGACAGTGTTAGCCGAAGCTGGCCCTCTGAAATGACATAAAGATTTCAGAAATTTATTAGGAAAAGCTCTTGATCTCCACAGCTACATAATCATGCTGACAGTAAGATAAGCTTCCTCTTTGCAGAATTATTCAAACTGAATTATCTTCTTCAAATAAAATGAGTTTAAGAAAGGTAGTAAAATGAGAAACACAGTGATAAATAAGGATAGGGACTAGAAGAAATCATAAGATTAGGTGAAGCTTGTTCTTCAGTTTGTTTCCTGAACCCTTCCTGCTGTCCATGGTCAGCTTGACAAAGATGAGTCATAATTTACTCTTAAGTTAAAAATAATTTATCGTATATTACTGACGTCTACCATGCACCAAAATGTGATACATACTGAGAATAAAAATCAGTGTAGAGAACTGGTCGTTGGCTTCAAGTTTCTGACAGTCCAGAGGAAAGGTAGGGAGAAACATAAAAGCAAAGTATCATTTTTTGGTTGTAGAATGTGGTACACAGAAAAAGTGCCATAAATGTTCAGTGATGCTGTGGTAAGTGTTGCCATTGGCAGAGGAAATATCATGACAGTTTTTACAAAATTAAGAAATAATGTATGCCTTTTTGTGTCTGTTTACCATGAATAGAAGCAAATTTAATATATAATATTTGCAAAATAGACATTTTTCTTTGAAATACATACATTTGCCAGAAGACACAGCCTTGCTCAAACAATAACTCTCTTAATACCATCATTAAACATTAGAAATTTCCTAATGTTAACATGGAAAATAATGTAAGTGAATTAATTATAAATAAACGAGATCAAAATTAACTTGCAAGTAGCTTGCTGTTCATTATTCTTGATGCCTAGCACAGTGCTTATGCTGAGCAAGGCTTTAACCTGTCATTATAAAA
This sequence comes from Rhinopithecus bieti, assembly GCF_001698545.2. NCBI lineage: Eukaryota > Metazoa > Chordata > Mammalia > Primates > Cercopithecidae > Rhinopithecus > Rhinopithecus bieti. Next base: position 1,166,973 of record NW_016821871.1, on the reverse strand, counting down.
TAAAGTTGAGTAAGTGGATTAAGGTTACTTTAATACTTTCGGATTTGTACCTTGTTCTTCATTGTATGAGATTTTAAAATGTAAGTAAAGGATTCTTTTAAATCCCTGTTTGCTTTAGTTAAATAAATTTATATTATATGTTTAACTTTCTTGCTATTGTTGAATACTCATAGGATCTGTGTTCTAATATAAAGAGGTACAGTATTAAACTGTTTGTCTCAACTGAAGAATCTGTTACTCTCCAGGAGATATTTACAATATATCTGCAGACATTTTTGTTTGTCTGAAGCAGGGAATTGGTACAAGCATCTACTACACGGAGGCCAGGAGTACCATTAAGTAAGTATGCTACAATGCAAGCGGAGGCCCCCTTCAACAAAAATTTATCTAGACCCAAACGTCAATAGTGCCAACACTGAGAAATATAATATTAAAAGCATTATCTGTTTTGAAATATACAATACTATTGAAGCATGCTTTGTTTGCCTACTCTCTGCAGTTTCCTTTTACATAAAACCATTTATCAAGGTTTCCTTGGCGTGACACATTTTAAGTAGCTCACAATATGTGTAAAGTAGTAGCTCACTTCTGAAAATAATCTACACTGTTAATTGGATTTCTTTAACCTGCCTGTATTTTAATCATGTGCACATTTAATAACTGAATCAAAGGTTTGACAATTTTAGGTTATGGAGAGATAATTCTAATTCCAGGTGACAACTCAGAAATCATTTTAGGAGTTATTTTCTCCCATGTTGATGTATTTTATCTTGGATCATTACTTTCTGCAACCAGAAGACATTTTGGCTTTTCATGCATCCCTAATGAAGACAATTAAAAAACTTGATATACATTATATGGACGGGATCTCTTTTTAATTGTTTATTGTTTGCTTTCATAGTGATCAGTTATCTTAAATGAGCCTTGAAGTTAAAGAGCACTTGACGTTCTGTTTTTAATTTATCATTTCAGGTGATGCTGACTGCTATTAAGAAATGAGTCAAGGAGCTGAAACACTGGTGATATCCAACAAAAGCATTGTAAATAAGATAAATATTTCAAGGAGCTCCAGGAGAAATTTTCAAAATTTAAAG
>NW_016821871.1:1162713-1165352 GCF_001698545.2 Rhinopithecus bieti | reverse complement strand
TTTTTTTTTTTTTTTTTTTTGGCTCTCAGAAAACCTGGTAACTAAAATAAACATATAATCCTCTATTTTTTCTAAAATGAGTTCACTCTAACATATTTATAATTTTATGCTTCCTAAATGATATAACAAAGACATGCATCCATGGATTAATAATTTAACCTAAATCAGATGAGAATAGAAAAAGCAACAGCATATGCAAGATAATAAAGACTAATGAGCACTGACTTTAGTGTTGACAAATATTAAGGAGTGGCAAGTAGTGTAGCAAACAAAAAAGAGAATGACCATCTAAGCAGAAACTTAATGGCTGCCATGTAGTGATAGAATCCATTTTTCAAAAAAAGTAAGTTATTCAGACATCTACCTTACAATCTTCCTGATTTTGTATGTTGGACATTAATTACCCTGAAAATGCTCCATTAATTAAAATGGCAAGGTCAAAAAATTACATCTGTTTTCTCACGTGGTCAGTGGATTGCTAATTTTCTTTTTGACTTTTGTTTTAATAGATTTCAGGAATATTCCTTAGTTTGTAAAGAAAATAAGTATTTATATATATAAATGGTTCAGAAGTGCTCATGTTAATGCCCTCACTTCATCTATTGGTCAGGGAAAGATATGACACCCGAGGTACTTGCATTAGTCAGTTATTTTTGTAATGATGCTGCATGACGTAAATTCCAAAATTTGAGTGCCTAACGTGGTTTGGATCTGTCTCCCCACCCAAATGTCATGTCAGATAGTAATCCTCAACGATGGAGGTGGGGCCTGGTGGGAGGTGATTTGATCATGGGGGTGGATTTCCCCTTTGTTGTTGTTGTTCTCAAAATAGTCAGGGAGTTATCATGAGATCTGGTTGTTTAAAAGTGTGTAGCACCTCTCAGCTCTGTATCTCTCCTGCTCTGGCCGTATAAGACGTGGCTGGTTTCCTCTTCATCTTCCACCGTGATTTGTAATTTTCCTGAGTCCTTCTCAGTCATACACGCGGTGGAACCATGAGCCATTTACCCCTCTTTTCTATATAAATTACCCAGTCTCAAGTATTTTTTTTTATAGCAATGCAAGAACAGACTCATATAGTGGCTTTCAATGACACACTTATTTCTTTCTCACTCATCTGTATATCAGCTGTGTTTACTGTTTCACTGATCATCTATTCCAGAACACAGACGGAACGTCCAGTGTATCTTTAATATACACCGTTCACATGGAAGACGGCAGAAGATAAAGAGGGCAAGTCAAATCATGGAAGCACATTTAAAGTGTCTGCTCAGGTAAAATGTATGCCATTATCACATTTTACTAGAAAAACAAGTCAAAAGCCCAGGCCCATAATGTAAAATGATATGAATGAAGGAGAAAGAACAAATTTTGATTAAAAAGTAACATTTACCAAAGTATTTTAAAACGAAAGAACATACTAAGCTGGACTTAGTAGTTGATAATGGTAAACCCTAACAATCTGTTTATCGTTAGTGAAAGTCTGCAGATTACAGTTCATTGGATTAAAACACTGATTATGGTGGCTAATTGAAGTAAAGTACCACTTACAAAGTAGAATAGGGCATTAATAATTAGTAATAGTACTAAGCAAAAAAACTAATAATGTACAGACAAGAAGAACTAAAATAAACTGTTAGAACTTACATGTCTCATAGTTTGTGAATTCCTCAGGCACAGAATAAGATGATATTCACATAAAAGTTAAGCCAACTGGCCAGGCGTGGTGGCTCACGCCTGTAATCCCAACACTTTGGGAGGCCAAGGCAGGAGGATCACGAGGTCAGGAGATCGAGACCATTCTGGCTAACACGGTGAAACCCCGTCTCTACTAAAAATACAAAAAATTACCCAGGCATGGCAGCGAGCACCTGTAGTCTCAGCTACTTGGGAGGCTGAGGCAGGAGAATGGAGTGAACCCGGGAGGCGGAGTTTGCAGTGAGCAGAGATTGCGCCACTGCACTCCAGCCTTGGTGACAGAGGAAGACTCCGTGTCAAAAAATAAATAAATAAATAAAAATCCCAAACTAAATTTAGCTAAAATTTTTAAATGTTAATATTTTGAAATGTGAATTGACATTCATAAGATTGTGGCATATCTAAAGTATATATTATTCCTTGAATAATATTCTAATGAATATTAAAAATTAACTGTAGAAGAAACACATTGAAAATATATTTTGTGGGGGCGGAGCAAGATGGCCGAATAGGAGCAGCTCCAGTCTCCAACTCCCAGTGCGAACGACATAGAAGACCGGTGATTTCTGCATTTTCAACTGAGGTACTGGGGTCATCTCACTAGAGAATGCCGGACAATCGGTGCTGTCCAGCTGCTGCAGCCCAACCAGCGAGAGCTGAAGCAGGACGAGGCATCGCCTCACCCCGGAAGCGCAAGGGGGAAGGGAATCCCTTTTCCTAGCCAGGGGAACTGAGACACACAACACCTGGAAAATCGGGTAACTCCCACCCCAATACTGCACTTTGGGCAAACGGGCACACCAGGAGATTGTATCCCACACCTGGCCGGGAGGGTCCCACGACCATGGAGCATCCCTCATTGCTAGCGCAGCAGTCTGCGATCTAACCACCGGGCAGCGGCAAGGCTGGGGGAAGGGCGCCCGCCATTGCTGAGGCTTAAG
>NW_016821871.1:1157362-1161896 GCF_001698545.2 Rhinopithecus bieti | reverse complement strand
TATGCAGCCATAAAAAAGGATGAGTTTGCGTCCTTTGTAGGGACATGGATGCAGCTGGAAACCATCATTCTTAGCAAACTATCACAAGAACAGAAAACCAAACACCGCATGTTCTCACTCATAGGTGGGAACTGAACAATGACATCACTTGGACTCGGGAAGGGGAACATCACACATCGGGGCCTATCATGGGGAGGGGGGAGGGATTGCATTGGGAGTTATACCTGATATACATGACGAATTGATGGGTGCTGACGAGTTGATGGGTGCAACACACCAACATGGCACAAGTATACATATGTAACAAACCTGCACATTATGCACATGTACCCTAGAACTTAAAGTATAATAATAAAAAAAGAAAAGAAAATATATTTTGTATTATTTTACAGTAATCTTTCAAAGACAGACTAACAAAACAGGTGATAGAATATATTTTGGAGCCAGAATGAAAAGGAACACTTCTTGAATGTGTAAAATTGAGGAAGTTACTTAAAGCCGTTCTTGATTGAGCTATCCTGCTAAATGAGGATTACAAAAGAACTCATTACAAAGGGATAAAGAGAAAATATAAATGAGGTAATATTTGTAAACACAGAATATTTAGTGGTTGACATATTGTAGATCTATTTTACTCATATTACACATTTAGTTAACATTTCATTTCTAGATCATATAGATATAAATATTGATATAAAGAAAATATATTTAAAGATGATTAGGACAAATATAAGAATACATTTTGCTTATACTTGTTATTGGTAGAGGCAATAATCCTAAGCAAATTAATGCAAGAACAGAAAACCAAGTACTGCATGTTCTCACTCATAAGTAGGAGTTAAGTATTGAACAGATACAGACACATATATGGGAGTAATAGACACTGTAGACTACTAGAAGGAGGATGGAAGAGGGATGGGTTAAAAAACTATCAGGTACAATACTTACTACTTGATTAATGGGATCCATACCCCAAACCTCAGCATCGTGCAATATTCTCATGTAACAAATCTGCACATATAACAATTGTATGTAAAATTTAAATTTAAATAACAATGGGCTCACAGGTCAGATCAGACATGTCACCAAAGAAGATACAAAGATGTCAAATAAACTTCTTAAAAGGTACTCAATGTCATTTGTCATCAGCAAATTGCAAAGTAAAACAATGAGACACTACTACCTACCAATGAGAAAGACTAAAGTAAACACAAACAAAAATTATGTGACTGCAGCTGATCAGAAAACGAAAATAAAAACAAAACTAAAACAATTGGCAATGATGCTAGAAACACATGTACAAGCTTTTGTATAGGCATACATTTCTCTTTATCTAAAATATACACCTAGGAGTGGAATTGCTGAGTCATATATTAATTCTATGTTTAATCATTTGAGAACTTGCCAGACTGTTCCAAGTGACTGTGCCAATTCATATTCCCATCAGTAGTGTATGAGGGTTATTATTTTTCCATATTGTTATGCATACTTGTTATTATCTGTCTTCATAATTCTAGCCTTTCTAGTGGGAGTGAAGTAGTGTCTTGCGTGATTTTATTTGCATTTGCCTGATGAATAATGATGTCAACCATTTGTTTATGAGCTCATTGGCCTTTTGGATATTTTCCTGGGGCAACGTCTATTTATAAACTTATAGACTTCTTTAAAATTGGGTTATTTGTCTTTTATTACTGAGTGGTAAGGGTTTTATGTATTCTAAATAAAGACTTTATCATATGTATGCTTGAAAATATGTTCTCTCATTCTGCTGATTGCCTTTTCACCTTGATGGTATCCTTTGAAGTACAAATGTGTTTAATTTTGGTAACGTCTAGTTCTATTTTATCTTTTGTTGTGTTTGCTTTTGGTGTCATAGGAAAGAATCCTTTGTGAAATCCAAGGTCATGTATATTTGCCCGTATGTTTTCTTCTATGAAGTTTATAGTTTTAGCTCTTTTTAGATGTTTTGTTTTGTTTTGTTTTGTTTTGTTTTGTTTTGAGATGGAGTCTCTCTCTGTCGCCCAGGGTGGAGTGCAGTGGCGCGACTCCACTCACTGCAAGCTCCGGCTTCCAGGTTCATGCCATTCTCCTACCTCAGCCTCCCATGTAGCTGGGACTACAGGCGCCCGCCACCACGCCCGGGTAATTTTTGTATTTTTAGTAGAGGTGGGGTTTCACCATGTTAGCCAGGATGGTCGCCATCTCCTAACCTCATGATCTGCCCGTCTCGGCTTCCCAAAGTGCTGGGATTACAGGCGTAAGCCACCACACCCAGCATCTTTTTAGATTTTGAACCATTTTACTTACTTTTATATATGATGCGAAGTGAGGGCTCAATTTTGCATGTGGCTATTTACTTGTCCCAAAAAAATTTTTGATAAGGCTATCCTTTTTATGTTGAATAATCTTGACACATTTGCTAAAATCAGTTAACCATAAATGTATGAAATTATTGCTAGATACTCCATTCTATCCCATTAATTCATAAGTTTATTCTTGGGTCAGTACCACACTGTAGTGCATTTATGTCATTTCATATTGTCTCATATATATATATACACATACACCCACATATATATATAATGACTCACTCTTCTGTGAAACATCAATATATATGATGAATGTTCAAGAGAAAACAAGAAATAAAGAAATATTTATATATGAAAACCTATAAAAATTCAGCTAAAATTGTCAAGTCTGTGGTATTTAATCCAAGACCACCCCTGCTTCCTCCATGCCAGCTCAGTGAGGCATAGACCTCACTTCAGACTGCTTCAAAGGAGAACTGGGGCTCCCTCTTTCCCACAAATCTCAGTCAGAGAGTTTTCTTTCCTGAAGAAGCATGACATTAGCATTTATCATCTTGCTTCTACTTACCTGTTTCTAAGCCCCAAGTGAGTAGAGTAATGAAGTGGTATCTCCCTTTTGCTGCCAAACCACCTTTTATATGGCCTGATGAGAATACCAGTGCCCAGATAATTCTTGCCTCAACTTATGGGGTGTTGATTTCACACCAGGAGAGGCAAACGGAGAAGAACTCAGGCTGCCACTTCACCCACTCTCCAAGTGATTTTATATACAGAAAGTCATAAGGAATTCCCAAAAATCTATTATAGCTTTTTTAATTTGACAAGATTGAATCCTGTATTGTTGAAAGATATAAGATCAATGTACAAAAACCAAGTTTTATTTCTGTACTCTTGCAATGAACAATCTGAAAATAAAATCAGAAAAACAATTTCACTCACAATAGCATGAAAATAAAATACTTAGAAAAAATTAAAATTTATAAAAGACACACAAAACGTATACTCTGAATACTACTAAACATTTGGGGAGAAAATAATGGGGCTCTAACTGAATGAAATTTTTTAAAAAGTACCTTCTATTATTTGAGGAGAAGACTTAAAGATGTAAAGATGGCAATATTCTCCAAACTGGTCTCCAGGATTAACATAATACACATTGGAATCCAAGCTGACTTCTTTATAGAAAGTGAAAAACTAATTCTGACATTTTCATGGAATTATATAAGTCCCAGAGTAGCCAAAATCATCTTGAAAAATAACAAAGTAGTATTGTTTACAACTTCTGGTTTCAAAACTCATGGTCTCTCAGTGGTATTCAAGACAGTGTGCTACTAGCCCAAGAATAAACATATGAATTAATGGGATAGAATGGAGTATCTAGCAATCATTTCATACAGTTATGGTCAACTGATTTTAACAAATGTGTCAAGATTATTCAACATAAAAAAGATAGTCTTTTCAAAAATGTGTTTTTGAACAAGTAAATAACCACATGCAAAATTGAGACCTTACTTCACATCATATAAAAAAAAGTAAATATAAATAGTTCAAAGATCTAAATGGAAGAGGGAAAACTATAAATTACATAGAAGAAAACATATGAGCAAATATTCATGCCCCTGAATTTCACAAAGGAATCTTTCCCATGACACCAAAAGCAAAAACGACAAAAGATAAAAACAGATAAACTAGACATCATCAAAATTAAACACATTTGTACCTCAAAGGATACCATCAAGAACGTGAAAAGACCATCTACAGAATGGGAGAGCATATTTTGTTTTTTTTTTTTTTTTTTTTTGTTTTTTTTTTTTTGAGACTGAGTCTCACTCTGTCGTCCAGACTGAAGTGCCGTGGCGCGATCTGTGCTCACTGCAAGCTCCGCCTCCCGGGTTCACGCCATTCTCCTGCCTCAGCCTCCTGAGTAGCTGGGACTATAGGCGCCCACCACCACCCTCGGCTAATTTTTTGTATTTTTAGTAGAGACACGGTTTCACCGTGTTAGCCAGGATGGTCTCAATCTCCTGACCTCGTGATCCACCCACCTCAGCCTTCCAAAGTGCTGGGATTACAGGTGTGAGCCACCGCGCACGGCCTGAGAGAACATATTTTCAAAGCATATATATGATAAAGTATTTATTTAGAATATATAAATACTCTTACCACTCAGTAATAAAAAGACAAATAACCCAATTTTAAAGACGGCTATAAGTTTATAAATAGAC
>NW_016821871.1:1146411-1157231 GCF_001698545.2 Rhinopithecus bieti | reverse complement strand
ATATTTTGTTTTTTTTTTTTGTTTTTTTTTTGTTTTTTTTTTTTTGAGACTGAGTCTCACTCTGTCGTCCAGACTGAAGTGCCGTGGCGCGATCTGTGCTCACTGCAAGCTCCGCCTCCCGGGTTCACGCCATTCTCCTGCCTCAGCCTCCTGAGTAGCTGGGACTATAGGCGCCCACCACCACCCTCGGCTAATTTTTTGTATTTTTAGTAGAGACACGGTGTTTCACCGTGTTAGCCAGGATGGTCTCAATCTCCTGACCTCGTGATCCACCCACCTCAGCCTTCCAAAGTGCTGGGATTACAGGTGTGAGCCACCGCGCACGGCCTGAGAGAACATATTTTCAAAGCATATATATGATAAAGTATTTATTTAGAATATATAAATACTCTTACCACTCAGTAATAAAAAGACAAATAACCCAATTTTAAAGACGGCTATAAGTTTATAAATAGACATTGCCCCCAAGGAACATATCCAAAAGGCCAATGAGCTCATAAAGAGATGGTTGACATCATTATTCATCAGGCAAATGCAAATAAAATCGTGCAAGACACTACTTCACACCCACTAGAAAGGCTAGAATTAAGAAGACAGAAAATAACAAATATGCATAACTATATGGGAAAATCATAACCCTCATACACTACTGATGGGAATATGAATTGGTGCAGCCACTTGGAACAGTCTGACAGCGTCTCTAATGATTAAACACATAATTAATATATGACTCAGCAATTCCACTCCAAGCATGTATTTTAGACAAAGAAAAATATATGCCCATATAAAAGCTTGTACATGTGTTTGTAGCGTCATTATTTATAGTAACCAAAAGGTAAACACAATCTAAATTCATCAACTGATGAATGCAAAGGTGATATGTTCATAAAATGAAATGTTATCCATAGAAAATAATGAAATACTAAAGCATGTTACAATAAGCATGAGCCTTGAATGGGTTATGCTAAGTGAAGCAAGCCAGCCACAAAATGCAACATATTATATGTTTTCATTTCATATGAAATGTCCAGAATATGAGGATCTACAGAGACTGAAACTAGATGGGAGATTGCTTAGTTTTAGAATGCGGGACATGGTAAAATGGAGTAATAGCTAAAGGGTATGTAGTTTCTTTTTGACATGATTGATATGTTTTAAAATTGAATAACTGTGGTGATAGTTGTACATATTTACAAATATACTGAAAATCACCGAATAATAAATATTAAAATAATACATTTAAAAGGACAAAATATGAGGTATCATATGAATGAATTAAGATATGGATGAATCTTAAATGAATATTGCTAAGTGAAACAACCCAATCTGAAAGGGAAGCACACTGTAATGATTCAAATTATATGACAATCTAGAAAAGGCAAGACTTTCAGTGATAAAACAATCAGTGGTTGCCAGAGGAAGGTGGGTAGGACAGGTGGAGTACAGTCGGAAATGGCAGAATTACACTATATAATATAGCAATGATGGATTCATCACACTGTGTGTCAAACTAGTAGAACTTTACAAAACAATGAGTGAAACTTACTGTATGCAAATGTAAAAAAAATTCATTTGGGGGCTGGGAAATATAAAGAAGGAATTCAAAATGTGACAAAAATATGACTATGTTACAAATTTATGAAACAACTGTACAGAAGTTTTGCTTAATATAAATACATACAGTTAAACTGAGAAACAATTATAGATGTGTGTATATACTTACACCTCTCTTTTCTATGTCAATCCTAGATACAATATTCCCATAGCAATGATTACACTTAGCACCTACATCTTGATATCTAACACCATTGGCACCTATATTTTGGTATCTAATACCATTATCCCATAAAAGGAGCGAGGGCTCCTTAGATAATGATGGATACTAGGGCTAGGGCAGGAATTATACAAGATAAGCCTACACTATCAGGTAGTGCTAGAGATTAAGGAAGGAATTCAAGAAATCACATTGACAGGGTATGTAAAGCAAGACAGGAACTATATAGTGATTTATTGTATACTTCAAAAAGAGGAAAGATTTGGAATGTTCGAAACAGAAATTAATCATAAATATTTGAGGTGATAGGTATCCCAGTTACCCTGACTTGATCACTATACATTGTATGCAGGTATCGAAATATCATGTGTACTACCAAAATACGTACAGCTGTTGCGTATCAATAAAAAAATTTAAAAAGAAAAGTTACCAATAGCCGAAGTTGAAATAATTTGTCCAATAAAATAAAGTAATATCTGATTATAAGCCAAAATAAAAGACCATGTTTTCATACTAACATAAATTATTGATTCAATAAATATATGAATGGGGAAAAACAGATAAACATTCTGCACAGAAACATTTTAAATAATATGTAGAGATGCTCTCCCCTAAAGAAGCATAGCATCCCGTTTTCAAAATATGGGCTGTGAACAGTGACATCCTTTCAAAGGATCAGTATAAAAGGGGAGGAGGGAGGAGAGTAACTTTACAACGGAGAAACCTGAAAAATAAAACACCATGCCAGTCAGCTAATCAAAGGCAACATCAAAAGTGATATCATGTTGATAGTACATACTTTTGATATGCTGTGATGAGAATGAAACTATTTCTGTGTTTCCACCCTCAATATATATAACCCAGCTGCTATCATTTGGATGTCTGTCCTCCCCAAACCTTATGTGGAGATTTGATCCCCACAATTGGAAGTGGGGCCTAAGAGGAGGTGTTTGGGTCATGGGGGCAGATCTCTCATGAATAGATTAATGTCATTCTTGGTAGGTGGGTGAGTTCTCACTGTATTATTTCCCACAGGATTTGGTTGTTAAAAAGAGCCTGGCATCTCCCCTCTTGACCTCTTGCTTGCTCTCTCACCATGTGGTCTCTGCATATGCTTGCTCCCCTTTGCCTTCTGTGTGAGTGGAAGCAGCTTGAGGCCCTCATCAGAAGCAGGTGCTGGTGCTGTGCCTCTTGTCCAGTCTGCAGAACCAAGAGTCAAGTAATTGTTTATCTTTATAAATTATGCAGCCTCAGGTATATTTTACAGCAACAATTGAACTAAGACACCAGTTCAATCATGAGAATAACATCAGAAAAATCCCAATGGAGGACACTACCTGACCACTACTACTCCCAACTTTCAGTCGTCAAATACAAGGAAAGTCTGGGACACTTTTAAAATCACAAGAAACCCACAGGTAGTGCAGTAAAATGTAACATGGTATTCTTAATGGGACAATGAAATAGAAAAAGGACATCAGGTGGAAGCTAAGGAAATTTGAAAAAAAAAAATAGGTAATACTCTGCCAACATTTGTTTATTAATTCTAACCAATATACCATACTGATATAACAACAGGGGAACCTGGATGCAGAGCGTATGAGCACTATCTGTACTATCTTCATCTTTATTTTTGTAAATCTAAAACCATTCTAAATTTAAAAAATAAGAAAGTAACTAGTGAATGTTAAGCTAATTGTAGCCCTAATAAAATTAGTAGAATAAAAAATAGGTAAATACTTTACTGATAGTAGCAGATAATTAAATTGTCATTCCAAATATGCACACAAATACACACATCTGATAATAATATAGACAATATTTTTGTTGTATTAATTTCAGATAATTTGCATGTATTTGTTAATCTACTGTGATTTCCCATATTTGTTCCCCCAACACTTTGTGCATATTTCAATGATACCATTTGGCATTTGTAACAGAAATACTCATTTATTTATGTGTCTATATTCCCAGCTAAATTCTTAGTACTTTAGTGACAGACACTGTTCCTTATGTATCTCCTGATAACCTTTTAGATACACACTCTATTTCAATAAATCATTGATTCACTGAATGGATGAATACATGAATGAAATAGGGTGTGTGTGAATAGAGTAGTATACTTCCATGACTTTCATATGTGCACACACACATGCACATACACACACATACATGTACATACATGTATATACTCTGTGTGTGTACAGATACGTAAACAGGGAAACAATTTTTTTTTTTTTTTTTTTTTTTTGAGACGGAATCTCGCTCTGTCTCCCAGGCTGGAGTGCAGTGGCCGGATCTTGGCTCACTGCAAGCTCCGTCTCCCGGGTTAACGCCATTCTCCTGCCTCAGCCTCCCCAGTAGCTGGGACTACAGGCGCCTGCCACCTCGCCCGGCTAGTTTTTTTGTATTTTTTAGTAGAGACAGGGTTTCACCGGGTTAGCCAAGATGGTCTCGATCTCCTGACCTCGTGATCCGCCCGTCTCAGCCTCCCAAAGTGCTGGGATTACAGGCTTGAGCCACCGCGCCCGGCCACAAATTTTAAAATATTATTAAATTACTACAAAATAGCAGAAAGCATTCAATACAGTTTTTATGTATTTAATGATGTTTCAAATCCTATATAATGCATTACATATATTTTCTTCTTCCCTAATCTCTTATAATCATTAATATCCTTTACATAGAACACTTATAGTATACTAGACACTGATATTTATTGTTATATTACTAAAAGTAAAATAAGATCCAGATATTAATGGTCAGAAAATACAACCGTGAAGACAGATTATAGCATGCAAAATTAATAAAAATACTGATAACATGTAGCCGTGTATACTCAAGTTATAGTCGAGAGATAGGCACTTTATTTGATTCCTTAGCAACTAGTACCTAATTTTGGTATAGAATTTATCCTGCTGTTTTGTAATTGACAATTTACTTCCTTAGCACATGGTTTAGATTTTCATCCCTGTGAGAGTATGGATTTTTTTATTCATCAATCAAACTCTGAACCTAATAAAATGTTTGGCACAAAGCAGTGACTCAACTGACATATGTTTAATCTAACCATTCGTCACTTTCTATATTAAAATCTCTTGTGCATTTTTCAAGGTGCTGCATGACTCCACCTATATTTTTAAACATCATTTTCTAAATTATTGAACTCTATAAGCTTTTCTTATGTTTTTCCTCATGTAAATTCAATGTCTGTCTTTAATATGCTTAACTCATTCTATTCCCTACTCTTTCCAGCTTGCAACAGCCCATTTTCCCTCTGATTACTACTTGTCCGAATCCCACCTGAATTCCAACGCACACATTATTAAAACTTCCTCTTTTATTTTTAAAATTATATACATAAGCTCTCACAAATATAGACTGTATTTCAAAATTTCCTATTTATTTTGTCCATATTTGTGATTTAATTTTATTTTGAAATATAGTAACTAATGTCCATTTTGCATCATTTTACAAGTAGAGAATTTTAAATTGAGACATTTTATATTCCCTACAATTCATTTCACAATCCACGACGTATGCTCACTAAACACATTTTAAAAAGGGTTATGCAACTAAAAAACAAGCAGCACACAGTATGTGTCTTTTGGTAGTTTAATTACTATCAAACATTTCAGAGCTATGTTTACTTGCTAATTTGGTTATATGATTTCAACACTAACAAAATGAAGTGTACTTAACTTAATGGTCAAATATTCTATTATTTATGAAGATTTTATAATAAGTAAAATATCTCCAATTATAAAGTAAAATAAAAAAAGAAAATGTGCCCAACACTAAGTAGACCACAACAATGGCAGGAAAATAATTTGCATTAAAAATGACTAGATTAAACAAATAATAATTACTATTACAATGTTAGGATGAGATTTTATTTTATTTTGGTATTTGTGATTTAATTCCTTCTCTGTGAATCATACTATAGAGTAGATTATCACTGGCTGAATAATCAGCTGTTTTTGATGGTGCGAAATATAGATTTACAGTTTAAAAATTCCTAATTTCACTTAAAATAAATTATCTTATGGAAAATGGTAAAGTCTATGACATAATGTCTGATGCAAACTATTTCAGTAATGTGGAACGTTGGGAGAAAGCTACTTGTTATCATTCAACGACTATGATATCATAATTGACTAAAACTTAATGAAAATATGCTTTCATACGGTAGTAACACCATCAGCTTGTTATTCACAAGTAAGTAAACATTGATTCTAATTCAAATGCCTAGAAAAAGTTATTTTTAAGTAGTTAGCAGAAGAAAACATCTTATTTATTTAAACTAGCAAAGGTATTTTATGCAACTAAAATTAGTATAAAATGTATATGATGTTGTTTCATATACTTATGAGGTTAAATCATGCTTCTACCTACACCAAAGGCTTAAACAAGACATAAGTATTTGGTAAAAACAATTATTAGAATGACATCTCTTCATTTATAATGTTCTTGTGGTTTAGGCATTTTAAAAATAGTGATATCTACTTTGGGGAAACTATTTAAAAGCAAACGTTTATTTTCTTAAACATTGTTATCTCCAAATTTGCTTACATTTGACCTTAGAAATTAAAATTACTGTATATTACAAGAAGTAAGTTTTAAAATGTGTACATGAGATCTGCTCCTATAAAATAATGTTCTGACATAAACTTAAGACAAGTGTAATTGTTCATAATACATTTAGAAAAAAAAATAGGCCTCTGCTTTTCCAGTCTATCTTACATTCAAAACAGCAAAGTATAAGCATTATTTCTTAGATTATAGTTATAAGCAAAAAGCTATTTTTTACTTGAATTTTCATAGGAAATTGAGAAATGTGGACATCTTACTTTATCTTGTCTTTATATGAAATATTAAAGGGATAAAATAATTTTATTAATACTTTTGTACATGCATTAGCTAAATAAAATATTATATAGCAAAATTAAAAGATTGACCTATTAATTTTGGTTACGATTTTCTATAATTACAATGGTGGGATATATTATAATTGGTAAATTAGATCATTTATTCATGCATTCAAGATATATTTGAATATATTTAATGAGTATATTAAAAACCAGACACGATAGTGGTCACATTAGACAAAGTGTCTCACTCACAGAGTTCACAGCATACTGTGGATTATTTAAACCACAATCAAAAGAAAGTTTGTGCCCAGAATTATAAGTTTTCTGACTTGTCTAAAATCTCTGATCTACCTCTCCTACCTTCCAAAATTACTTTTGTTATTTTATTTTATTTTATTACTTATTTTTGACGGAATCTCGCTTCGTAACCCAGCCTGGAGTTCAGTGGCACGTTCTTAGCTCACCACAACCTCTACCTCCAAAGTTCTAATGATTCACTTGCCTCAGCCTCCTGAGTATCTGGAATTACAGGCTCACACCACCATACCCGACTAATTTTTTTTATTTTTTGGTAGAGATAGTGCTTCACCATTTTGTCCAGGCTGACCTCAAGTGATCTGCCCGCCTCAGCCTCCCAAAGTGCTGATATTACAAGTGTGAGCCACCGTGCTCAGCTGCTTTTGCTTTTAGGAAATCAGTTATAAACGTTTTGCTTCTAAGTTCTAATACAAGGAATTAAATCATGTATGTGTCAGATATTCTGGGATAATATGCAACATAATGTTGGTGAAAGTATGTGCTATGTGAAGATAATATTGATTGGTATTTGTATATTCCAAAAGCTTCATCAATCACAGTTGCAAATAGGTAGCTGTAGTATTGCAGATTTAATTTGCCAAAGGAGACTTTATATAATGAGCCTTTATAAGGGCATCAAATATTTGTAAACCATTCTTCTAATTTCATTTATGTAACTAACCCTTGTTCTTTCTAACTTATTACTACCAATTATATTTTCTGATAAAAAAATCAGAAAAGTCAATATGTAGTAGTGACTAATAGTTTGGTCACAGAGAGTAAATAGAATGACTGTCTTTTACTAAATGAGGATGTTTATCACCATAAATGCACTATAATTTCAGCAAGCAAATTGAGACGTAAGACAATAATTATTTTCTCTACAAGTTCAATTTCTTTTTTTAAAGATAAAGCATCCTTGTTTTCAACCTGTGATATACAGACAGAATTTCTTGTTATTCTTTGTTAACCCTTCTTTCTTAAAGAGATTAGGTAACCATAAAAGCATGTTTTCTCATTAATATTTCTTACACTCTAGTCTATTTCACCTCAGATTGTGTAGGTAGATTATACTCATAGAGATTAAGAGAATGGAATCAAAATACTCATTTTAGTCTCTAGACAAGAAAACAACAAATAAGAAAATAGAATATCAAAGACAGAATAAATTCAAAACAATGCATTCACAAGATTTGCATTTACATAGTCTTTGTCATATTTAAAACTATCTGTTGTTACAGTTAAAAAAAGAAGCACTATGTTTCAGGAATATTCCTGATATTCAATGAAGTATTTGGAGGTTTTGGGTATAGTAGAATAAATGTTTTAGACTGTTATTTGAAAAAATAGAGCTACAAGGCATTATAAATTGGTATTCCTGGTATTCCTTTCAAAAAAGGCATACATTCCTTTGGTTTATGAAATTATAATGCCTCAACAAAACTCTCATAGTATCTAAATACTATTTTATGTGTATTAAAAGAAAATATTCAATTAATGTTTTCGAAGAAAATGTCCAAGTCTTAAATTGTTTCAACATGTCTAATATTGCTTAATCACTTCTCTGTTGAGATATCACAACATTGAAGAATAGATCTGTTTTTCAATGTGCATACTAGAAAGGGAATTTTATAGAAGAAAAAACACCTTTTAGGCTCAGAAGGAATGAATAAACTTTGGCAAGTCATTCATCCCTAAGGATAAATTTTTGGAGCAGGACATTCAAAATTCATGCAACAAATTTATATAGATATATAAATATGCATACATTAGATATAACAATTTAAACATAAAATACATAAACATAAATATATAAATACATAAAATATTTTATAAGCTATGTTGTAAATTGTAGTTTAATATTTTCTCAACACTGTATGGTTACAAAGAAAATAAACAAGTATTATTTTACCTTTTTTTCTTTTCTGGTTGACTTATGCAAACATATTAAAAGAGACTTCAATTCTTCCACAAAGTAAAAATTCACTGTGAAATTGAATGTCCCTCACAAGTACTGCTGCACTCACCTTGTTAGTTTTAGCTTATGGATAACAGGACAGAGATATACATGCTATGATAGAAAATCAGCAGATTAATTAAACATTTTAAATCATAATGTTGAATAACAAATTTTAAAAAATAATAGAGAGTTAAAGGTAGAATCAAGAATATAGTTAGCAGTGGATAGTGATCTATCTCATAAAAGATTATCATCATTGGGGAAAAGATATTGGCAGAGGATATAGAAAATAACGCATACATTTTAAATCTATTTGTTGACAATAATGAACAGGACTTAATGAAGAATATGGTGTAAGTTAGGGAAAGGAAAAAATAAAAAAAAAGTAGACTTTCAGAAAATATGGAGAATTAGAAAAGAAAACAATTTTGAAGAACTTTTCTTTCAAAATGATTAAGCAACACCAGATTTTCTTCAAGTCTAAAATAACCAGAGAACCAGGCAAATATAGAAAACAGTTATTTTCAGGAAACTAAAAAGAAGATAAAGGCAGGAAAAGTGAGATAAAATCAGAAATAATTTTACTTAACAAAAAAAATAAAAACAAAAGTTGCTTCTTTGAAATGGTCAATAAAATTTACAAAATTCTAGACAGTAATAATTAAAAAATAGTAAATTAAAATAATTTACTATTTTTTAAGTGATTAAGCAATATTAGACATGTTGAAACAATTTAAGACTTGGACATTTTCTTCGAAAACATTAATTGAATATTTTTCTTTTTAATACACATAAAATGGTTAAAATAATTTGAAAAAATAGTAAGATTACAAATAAACTGTTTCAACAGTATAGATTCTACAAGCAACAGATGATGAACATATTTTGACTAATTTTATGGTGTTAAATTAGAATCAGACCTTTAAAGACTGCAGATAAAAAAATCAGATATAAAAATACAATGATTGCTATACATACTATATAAACAAAGAGAAAATAAAGTATAGAAAATAATGGACTATAAAAATAATCAGGCATAAGATAAAATAACCAAATAAAACTTCAAACAATAAACACACATAAAACATTGATTTAAAAGCTTAACTGGGAAAAAAACAGCAGATCTGTCCAAAGAAAGAGCTGAAGATTGATGGTTATTAACAAGTTACTCTAAAATAGCAAAGTGAGATCTAGAGAAGGAATTGTGATAAATACATTGAGATATATATAATAAAATATATATTACATATATTTATATATACACACATATATATTTGACAGCCTCAGAGATATATATGAAACAGCTTTAACTGCTCACTGAATTTAATAATTTATGCTTGGGTGCAGTGGCTCACGCCTGTAATTCCAGAACTTTTGGTAGCCAAGGCAGAAGGATCTCTTAAGGGGTTTGAAGACTGCCTGGGCAACAAAGCGAGACGCAGTCTCTACAAAGAAAGTTAAAAAAAAAAAAATTGCCAAATATGGTGGCATGTGCCTTTAGTCATAGCTACTTGATAGACTTAGGTGAAAGTATTGCTCCAACCCAGAAGCTCAGGTTGCAGTGAGCTATGATTAAGCCTCTCCACAAATACCTGAATGACAGCAAGAATCTGTCATCATCATCATCATCATCATCATCATCATCATCATCATCATCATCATAATAAATTACACAATGTTTCCAAAAAATCATAGAAAGGAGAAGAATAAAACCAGAAAAATAAAAAAAAAAACCAACACACACACACACACACACACACACACACACACACAAACACACACACACACAGCGGTTTTTTTTTTTTTTCTTTTTTTTTATTATTATTTTACTTTAAGTTCTAGGGTACATGTGCATAACGTGCAGGTTTGTTACATATGTATACTTGTGCCATGTTGGTGTGCTGCACTCATCAACTCG
>NW_016821871.1:1140203-1145025 GCF_001698545.2 Rhinopithecus bieti | reverse complement strand
GGGCTCTTTTTTGGCTCCATATGAACTTTAAAGCAGATTTTTCCAATTCTGTGAAGAAACTCATTGGTAGCTTGATGGGGATGGCATTGAATCTATAAATAACCTTGGGCAGTATGAAACAAGAAGAGTTGGAAGAGAAAACGGAGGCACCAGACGAAGAGGAGGAAAAACACACCTATGATTTCATCCTGATCAAGTTAATGATCTGCTGTTTACTGTTAAGAATAGTTGAAACAGAGTTGGATGGAACATGAACAGGGTGACAAAATTCAGTGTTTTCTTTGAACTATGATTTATGTTTGCCAGGAAATGATAAAAATTAGATTAGGTATTCTAATTTCACTTTTTACCTTAATGCGTGTGTTTATCTGACATACACAAAGTATTCAGTGAATGCTCTTTGAATGATCTACTTAAACTAATCTAGTCAAATTTAAATGTTTTCAGAGAAAGCTTCTTATTAAATGTGGCCTTCTCATGGTAGGGACTTCTGAGAGAAATTTTCTTAAGGTGAAGTATTTTATTTTCATAAATGAAGTGTTGGAAGTTCATAAGTCAATGATACAGTATTTCACGTCTTAGATTGTTGTATCAAGTAGCCTATTAGGTGGAAAGCAGAATGCAAATTTATCTTTATTTTCGGGCAAAGGAGGCAAAAATGTCATTAAATGACAATGTTCTTTGAGTGATAGTTCTGACTGAATGCTCTTTTAAAATCAACTGGATTGTATTCAAAATCTGCATTTTCCACATGTAAGTTAGTTATGCTGGTCTGTGATGCTAGCAAAAGAATGGTAGACCAAACATGTTCACAAATTATTAACTTAATTTCTAATCTCCAAAATAAAATAGCTGCTCCTCTTCCTTGTCTTCTTCTTCTTGACTTACTCTTCTTAATTTTGTTTTCTTTGTCTCCTCTTCTGGTTCTTTGAAGTATTTTGAGCTATTTTATTCCAGCCTTCATATTGCTACATAAAAGTCAACAATTTCCAGGTGTTTTATAACCCTGAATTATAAATAGATTGATTTTGATTTGAAGAAGAGTGAAAAAGGACATATTTCATCATTGAGACAGGTAACCATAATAAGAAACTTCAGAAAAGTACGACTACTAGTGCATTGTTTAAATTAATATGCGTTACTAAATAATTCTCCATAAAATTCGTAGTCTTCTGTGAAGAATGTCATTGATGTTTTGGTAAAGATTGCATTGAATCTGTAGATTGCTATGGGTAGTATGGACTATTTTAACAATATTAATTCTTCCAATTCATAAACATGGAATATTTTTCCTTTTTTTTTTTGGTGTCCTCTTCAATTTCTTTCATCCATGTTTTGTTGTTGTTGTTGTTGTTGTTGCTGTTGTTGTTATAGAGATGTTTCACTTCTTTGGTTAAGTTAGTTCCAAGGTATTTAATTTTATGTGTGGCTCTTATAAATGGAATTAAGTTTTTTTTATTTATTTTTTACATGGTTCAGTATTGGCATACAGAAATACTACTGATTTTTGTAAGTTGATTTTATATGCTGCAACTTTACTGAATTTATTAGTTCTAACAGTTTTTTTTTTTTTGTCTTTTTTTATTATACTTTAAGTTCTAGGGTACATGTGCACAACGTGCATGTTTGTTACATATGTATACATGTGCCATGTTGGTGTGCTACACCCATTTACTCATCATTTACCTTAGGTATATCAAATCTGGAACAGTTCTGTATTGCGTATCTGTACTACATTTTCTTTATTCATTCATCTGTTGATAAACACTTAGGTTGATTCCAAATCTTAGCTATTGTGAACCGTGCTACAACAAAAATAGGAGTGCAGATATCTTTCTGACATACTGATTTCCTTTCTTTTTAATATATACTCATCAGTGGGATTCTGGATTACAGGTAGATCAATTGTTAGTTTTCTGAGGAATCTCCAAACTGTTCCCCATAGTGGTTGTACCAATTTACGTTCTCACCAGCTGTGTACAAGTGTTTCCTTTCTACACATTTTCTCAAGAATTTGTTATTGCCTATCTTTTGGTTATAAGGCATTTTAACTGGGGTGAGATGATATCTTATTGTAGTCTGTTAGTTATAATAGTTTTCTTGTAGCATCTTTAGGTTTTGCCAAATGTAAGATCACATTACCTGCAAACAGGAATAATTTGACTTCATCCTTTCCAATTTGAGTGTTGTTTCTATCATTCTTTTGTCTGATGCCTCTAGCTAGGAATTCCAGTACTATGTTGAATAACAGTGGTAACAGGGGGGCATCCTTGTCCTGTTCCAGGTTTTGGAGGAAAGCTTTCAGTTTTTTCACATTCTACATGTTACTAGCTATTGGTCTGTTGTGTGTGTTTTTATTATGTTAAAGTATGTTCCTTATATCCCCAGGTTTATTAGGGTGTTCATCATGAAGAAATGTTGAATTTTATCAAATTATTTTTATCATCATTTGAAATAATCATGTGGATTTTATCCTTCACTCTGTTGATATGATGTGTCATATTGATTGGTTTGCATATGTTGAACCATCCTTGCATCCTAGAGGATAACTCCCACTTGGTCACAATGAATGTGTATGAATAATGTATAATGTATGAATAATGAATAATGTATGTTGAATTTGGTTTGCTAGCATTTTGTTGAGGATTTCTGCATCAATTTTCATCAGATATATTGGCCTCTAGTTTTCTTTTTTGATGTTACACTGTCTGATTTCCGTATCAGTGTAATTCTGGCCTAGTAGAATGAGTTTGGAATTATTTCCTCCTCCTCTACTTTTTGGGATACTTTGAGATGGATTGGTATTATTTCTTCTTTAAATGTATGACAGAATTCAGCAGTGAAACCATCAGATCCTGGGCTTTTATCTACTGGGAGACTTATTATAGTTTTGATCTCTTTACTTGCTATTGGCTTTTTCAGGTTTTGGATTTCTTGTTTCAATCTCAGTAGACTATGTATCTAGGAATTTGCCCATTTCTTCTAGATTTCCCAATTTATTGGCATAAGTTGTTCATGATAGCCACAAACAATCCTTTGAATTTATGCAGTATCAGTTGTAATGTCTCCCTTTTTATTTGTAATTTTATTTATTCAGATCTTCTGGTTTTTTTTAGTCTGGCTAAAGGTTTGTCAATTTTGTTTAACTTTTAAAAAATCAACTTTTGTGTCATTGATCATTGGGATATTTTATTTCTATTTTCCTTATTTCTGCTCTGATCTTTTTATTTCTTTTCTCCAACAAATTTTGATTTTGTTTGCTCTGGCTTTTCTAGTTTTAAAGATGCATTGTTAGATTGTTCATTTTATGTTTTTCCTCTTTTTTGATGTAGTCACTTATAGCTATAAACCTCCTTTTTAGAATGGCTTTTGCTGTATCCCTTAGGTTTTGGTATGTTGTA
This sequence comes from Rhinopithecus bieti, assembly GCF_001698545.2. NCBI lineage: Eukaryota > Metazoa > Chordata > Mammalia > Primates > Cercopithecidae > Rhinopithecus > Rhinopithecus bieti. The sequence goes on along the minus strand of NW_016821871.1, from coordinate 1,141,624 downwards.
TTTCCATTATTGTTTCAAGACATTTTAAATTTTTCTTCTTAAGTCTGCATTGACCCACTGGTCATTAATGAGCATATTGTTTAATTTCTACGTATTTGTATAATTTCCAAAATTCCTCTTGCTATTAATTTCTAGTTCTGTTTCATTGGGTCAAAGATTCTTGATATTATTTAAGTTTATTGAATGTTTTAAGACTTACATTGCGAATTAACATATGGTCTATCCTTGAGAATAATCTATGTGCTGAGGAAAAGAATGTGTATTCTGCAACTCTTGGATAAAATGTTCTATATATATGTGTGTGTGTGTGTGTGTGTGTATAATCTCAGAATACTGTGTATGTATATATAGTCTATAGTACAAATTAAGCCTGACATTTCCTTGTTGAGTTTCTGTCAAGAATATCTGCCCAATACAGAAAGTGATATGTTGAAGTTTCCAGCTATTTTACTGGGGCCTCTCTCTTTAGCTAGAATGTTTGTTGTATGCAACCTGGTGTTGTATACACTCCAGTGCTATGTGCATATATATTCAAAATTGTGACATCCTCTTGCTGAATTGACCCCTTTAACATTATATAGTGACTTTCTTTGTCTCTTCTTACAATTTTTGTCTTGAAATCTACATTGTCTGATAACAAGTATAGTGACTCCTGCTCTTATTTTGTTTTCCATTGGCATGCAATACCTTTTTCTATCCCTTTATTTTCATTCTGTGTGTGTCTTAATCAGTGAAATGTGTTTCTTGTAGGCAACAGATCAATGGGTTTATTCTTTCATTCATTCAGTCAGTCTATGCCTTTTCATTGGAGACTTTGGTCCATTTACGCTCAATATTGTTATTAATAAATCGGGGCTTACTCCTGTCATTTTGTTATTTGTTTTCTTGTTGTTATATGGTCTTATCTTCCTTCTTTTCTTTCTTCCTGTCTTCCTCCAGTGAAGGAGATTTTCTTTGGTGATATTATTTAATCTCTCACTTTTTATGTTTTTGTGAATACACTGTATGTTTTTTGGTTTCAGGATACCATTAGGCCTACAAATACTATCTTATAACTCATTATTTTAACCTGATAACAATTTAAAACTATTTACATAAACAATCAGACAAAAAGAAAACTAATATGAATTCTACACCTTAATTTTATCCCCTGCTTTTAACATCTTGCTGTTTTTTTATCTTATTGTACTGACTATGTCTTGGAAAGTTATTGTAATTATTATTTTTTATTAGTTCATTGTTTAGTTTTTATTTATGATGAGTAGTTTGCATACCACAGTTACAGTGTTATAATATCCTGTGTTTTTCTGTGTACTTACTAGTGAGTTTTGTACGTTCAGGTAAATATTTATTACTCATTAATGTCCTTTTCTTTCTGATTGAAGTACTCCCTATAGCATTTTTTTTTTTTTTTTTTTTTT
>NW_016821871.1:1132552-1139889 GCF_001698545.2 Rhinopithecus bieti | reverse complement strand
TTGTAGGACAGGTCTAGCATTGATGAAATCCCTCAGCTTTTGTTTGTCTGGGAAAATCTTAATTTCTCTTTCATGTTTGAAGGATATTTTCTATTTTCACCAGATGTACTATTGTAGGGTAAAGTTTTTTTTTTTTTTTCCTTCAGCCTTTTAAATATGTCATGCCACTCTCACCAGGCCTGTATGATCTCCACTTAAAAGTCTGCCACCAGATGTCTTGGAGCATCATTGCTTGCTGTTTCTTTTCTCTTGCTGCTTTTAGGATCCTTTCTTTATCCTTGACTTTGGGAGTATAAGTATTAAATGCCTTGTAGTAATCTTCTGTGGGTTAAATCTGCTTGGTGTTCTATAGCCTTTTTGTACTTGGATATCAATATCTTTCAAGAGGTTTGGGAAGTTCTCTGTTATTTTCCCTTTGAATAAATTTTCTACTAATATCTCTTTCTCTACATCTTCTTTAATGCCAATAACTCTTAGATTTGCTCTTTGAGGCTACTTCCTAGATCCTATATGTGGGCTTTATTGTCTTTTATTCTTTCTCTTTTGTCTCTTCAGATTGTATATTTTAAATAGCCTGTCTTCAAGCTCACTAGTTCTTTCTTCTGCTTGATCCATTCTTCTATTAAAGGACTCTGATATATTCTTCAGTATGCCAACTGCAGTTTTCAGCTCCAGATTTTCTGCTTGATTCTTTCCAGTTATTTCTATTACTTTGTTAAATTTGACTCACAGAATTCTGAATTCTTTCTCTGTGTTGCATTACATTTCTTTGTGTTTCCTCAACGCAGCTATTTTGAATTCTCTGTCTGAAACGTCACATATCCTTGTTTCTTCAGAATTGGTCCCTAATGCCTTATTCAGTTCATTCAATGAGGTCATATTTTCCTAGTGGTGTTGATGCTAGTAGGTGTTATTCAGTGCCTGGGCATTGAAGAGTTAAGTATTAATTGTAGTTTTACTCTCTGGGCTTATCTGTGGCCATCCTTCTTGGGAAGACTTTTCAGACATTTTAAAAACTTGGTTGTTGTGAGCTAAGCTGTGTCTCCTTTAGGGGACACCTCAAGCCCATGCTGTGGTTCTTGCAGACTTGTACAAGTACCACCTTGATGGTCTTGGACAGAATCTGGGACAATTCTCTTGATTACCAGGCAGAAAGTTCTGTTCTCTTTCCCTACCTTCTCCCAAACATACAAAGTCTCTCTCTCTCTCTGTTCTGAGCCACCTAAAGCTGTGACTGGAATGACATAAGCGACCCTGTGGCCACTGCCACTATGAATATGCTGGGTCAGAGCTGAAGCCAACACAGCGCTGGGTCTCACCCAAACCCTACTGTAACCACTCCCTTGCTATTGTCTATGTTCACTCAAGGCCCTGGGCCTCTACAATAGAAAAGGTGGCACAGCCAGTCAGGCCTGTGTCCTTCCCTTCTAGGCTATGAAGTCCCCCAGTCCATGGGTGGGTCCACAAGTGCTGCTGGGAAGCAGTCATGGAGTAGAGTCAAAAACTTAGAAGCAGTCATGGAGTAGAGTCAAAAACTTAGAAGTCTATCTGGCATTCTATGATATTGCTGCTGAGCTGGCACTCAAACCACAAGTTGCAAGCCTTCCTACTCTTGTCTCCCCTTTCCAAAGGCAGATGAGCCGCATCCAGTAGCCACTACCCCAGGCCATGAGAAGTACTGCCAGACTACCACCAATGTTCCCTTAAGGCCCAAGGTCTCTTAAGTCACCTTGTTGTGAATCTGCCTGGTCTAAGACTCATCCTCCAGGGCAGTGGACTCCATTCTGCCCCAGGACATGTCCAGAAATGCCATTCAAGAGTCATGTTCTACAATTGAGGACCCTAAGAGCCTGCTTTGTGCTCTATACCCCTGTGGTCATGCTGGTACATAAGATGCAAAACAAATTCCCTTTCAATTTTCCCTCTGCTTTTCTCAAGCAGAAGTTTTCCCAGTAGCCACCACAGTGATTATGCGCTGAGTCTCACCTAATGTCAACAAGTCTCAGATGCTCATCCCTGAAGTACTACCCAGGTGTCGCTACTGGTTATTCATGACCCAAGGGCTCTTTGGTTAGCAGGTGATGAGTTCTGCCAGTACTGGTTCCTTTTCTTCAAGTCAGTGGGTTTCCTTTTGGTCCATGGTGTGTCTACAAGTATCATCTGGAAACTGAGGCCTGCAACAGGGACCTCACAACTCTTACTGGTGTCCTTATCCTGCTGGAACTGATCTGGTATCCCAGCTGAAAGACAAAGTCCTCCCCACTCTTCCCTCTCGTCTCCTCAAGTGGAAGAAAGGGGTCTCTTTTGGAGCTATGAGCAGTGCACCCTGGAGTTAAGAGAAGGGTGATGCCAGCACTCCCTTGGTTGCCTTACCTGGCATCTCACAATGTCATATCCACACCTCCACTACCCACCCACCCCTTGCCCAGTCCACTGTCTCTGAGACTAATTCAGCACTAGAACTCACCTAAGAGTTGCAGTCCTCATGCAGAGTTGCAGGTCTAGACTGCCTTTCAAGTTTACTCAGAGACAAAATGTGCTATGACCTTTGATAGCAAGGTTTGCAGGCACTCAAGTTCAGACCAACAGGATTGGTGATTCCCCTCTGGCTACAGCTGGTTTAAATGTTTCCTCCATGGGCAGGTGATGCTGAATTTGCTCTGTTTTTCCTTTCTGTTCTAACAGGACAGCACTGGGCTCAATAATGTCTCACAATTACTGTTCTCTCTCTAGCCTAGCACTCAGAGAAGCTCTCTACACCAAGCATCTGCTGCTGAGGTGGGGGAGGGGTGGTGTTGGTATTTCAGGACTAGTTTTTTATGCCTTCAGTGCCTCTTTCCGCAATGTGACTTTAAAACCAAGTATGATGAGGGCTCACTTGATTATGGGTTCTAATGAAGATGTTTTTCTGTGTAGAGGGTTATTAGCTTGGTGTCAAGGTGAGGGGAACAATCAGTGGAGCTTTCTACTCTGACGTTTGCTCTACCTCCTCCCTTCCCTGAATCTAGAAACTACTATTTTACACTGCAATTCTGTGAGTTTTTTTTTTTTTTGCTCCTATATATCAGTGAGAACATGCAGAATTTATCCTTCTGTGCCTAGCTCATCTCACTTAACGTAACTCCAAGCTCATCCATGTTACCACAAATGACAGAAACATTTTGTTTTTGTTTTTTGTTAAATAGTATTCTATTGTTTATATATACACCTCATTTTCTTTATCCATTTCTTCATCCATTATACATTTGGGTTGATTCCAAAGCTTGGCTATTGTAAAGAGCAATGTAATAAACATGAAAGTGCATATATCTCTCTGACATGCTGATTTCATTTTGGGGGGTATATACTTAGTAGTATACCGTCAGTATGATGCTCCACCTCTGCTAGGTTCCCAAGGGAGAAGGGCTTTACCGCTGCTTAAAGCTTGACTTGGGGATGTCAGGCCATTAGGCCAGACTGGTTTGGTGGTGGCTTAGCCTCAGGGATAAAGAATCACCATAGCTGCTCACCCCTGGAGCAAGACACACTCAAGAGGTAGTCTGCTTCCAAGATGATGTAGCATAGTTGTCATGCATGCTGCATTGAGTATGGTATATGCTGGCTTCTTCTTTCTTGGGAGCACAGCCACGTAAACTCCAAGTGCTTCAACAGCTGGACTTAGTGTCTGTGAGAACTACAGTGGATGCCAGTAGAGAGGTTTGCCAGTGGAGAGGTTTTCCAGTCTTCAAGGTTTTGATGGGGGATTCTAGGATCCATTTAGTTACCTCCTTACTGTAGAGAAAAGTTCCTCTTGGCTCGCAGCTGATGCTGGTTTGGGTATGGTGTTGACATGTTATTTTATTATTTGGTTGGCCATCCTGAGTTTCTGTGCTTACCAGGGTTTCTGTTATTTCTCAGATACACTCCAGCACTCTCCTTCAATTATTTTAGTTAAAATATAGTTATTTACTTCTAGTTCTGGCTGTCTTCATGGTAGGGATGAGAGCTAGGGGCTTATATTTGACTATATTGCTAATACCATCTAGAAAAATCCCCCATGTTTTTTTGATTTTAGCACCTAATGCATTACTTTTTTTATAATTAATTTTAAAGGGTACTGTTAAGATATCATATCATTATGCTATAATACATAATATCCAGAAATGAAGAGAAATGATTTTAAATCTCTAGAACATTTTATATCAGTCTTGTCCCTGTATGCATTCTCTTTCCTAGGTTTATTTTTAACTTAGTTTTCCTTTTGTTTGAATGAGTATAATTTAAATTAAGCATGGACAGTACTAATTCCCAGCCTTGTTCCTATCCACCAATCTACCTGTCTCTATCACTGTGTGACACTTTGTTTTTCACTTATTATGTCCTGACTATATCCCATATCAGTACATATCTGCATAGTACTCCATCATTGGGGTATAGAACAAATATAATATATTGCGATGAGTAATCACACTATCCTTACTATTTTAAGGCTGCCAATCATTTTATCGATATTTTAAAATATTTTAAAGGCACTAGAAATCCAATGAAAATATAATTTACCTCGAAATAACTTTTATTTCAGGATCTAGATGTTAACCAACTGATTTATGTCAAGTCATGGAAAAACAAAACTTGTTTCAAAGTTTTCCAAACATGAGCAAGCCTTAAGTTCCAGCTACTCAAGTTCATACCTTTAACCCAGATTTAATTTTTAAATATAAAGTATTTTCTTTGAAATGATATACACATTAACTTTCTTATGACCAGCATTGTCAAACTCATTATTCTGTCATTATGATATATGAATCTTGCATCTGAGTCTTCCTGAATGTTTATTTTTACCTAATTAGACTCGTATGATAATTAGTATGGTTATCTAGATGTTTCATTGTAATGGAGATAAAAAGTTGAACGCATGCAGTTGATTTTATTCTTTGAAACGCGGGTAATTTATCATGATGGCATGAACAATTTTTTTTTAATTGGCTGTTGTGATGGTTGGTGCTGTTGATTAGACTTTCCTATTTGTATTAAATCTCTTGTTATTTGCCTGGTTAATTTGTTTCACACAGACACACACCCCACATACACACACTCACACAAATGCATTATAAACCAATATCTGCTAAAAATATATAATCAACTATGTATATATCACTCTCATTAAAAATTATTAAAATCATAAAATTAAACATAATCTTTCATATTCACTTCTATTTGGTATGAAAATTACCATTTGATATTCTTAAATTATCTTTGACTATTTTGTGTATAATTTTGAGCTAAGAGATTTAAAAAACAAATTCTGAATGAAGTAACTACTATCACTACATCTATTACTAATAAATTTCAATTGCTTTCCCTTTTGTCTGTTCAGTGTGTATCCATCATTCTGATGAACGCACTAGAAAGTGAACACAGTGAATATTTCGGACATATTCTGCTTTTTGCTAACTAAACATATGAACTCAATTATGGAGACAAAAGACGTATACTCATCACTTTTTGTGATAGTGAAGTTAAATATACTTTGTATAAGTTTTGTGGAAATTTGCAAGTTTTGTCTTTTTTATACCTTTTGATCACTTTCTATTTTAAGGATTCTATAAACAATTTGAATCCAGTGGGTAAGATTTCCCTGGTTTATGGTGTCTGGTTTACTTAAAAGCCTATTTTTTATATTTCATTGCCTTTCCTACCCTTTATGATATCTTTTGTTAATTAATTTATAAGCTTTTTTTGGCTACATGTTATTTTCTTAAAATTCCAATCACGTTAATACTTTCATTTCTTTTCTTCATATATGTGCTTGCAAAACCTTCTTGTATGATATCAGATTGAACTCAGTCAAGATTTGTTGCTAAACCATTATTTCATTGCAGTAGATAATAGACTAATTTACCTTAAATATGTATAAATCAAGTTAAACTCACAAGCAACAATACAGTAAATATGTATAGTTAATAAATATGTTTGATAATTTTGCCTGAAATGACTGATTGGCTCCATTTCAATAAATTTATGGTTGATAAAGAATCAGCACCAAAAACTATAAAATTCTTACAGAGATCAAATGTAAATAAGAGGCTTTATTTCAGTCAAAATAAGTTTAATTTTATCAACTTTTAAATATAACAGACATAAACTAAGCTCATATACAATATGCTTTTTTCTTAGAAAGAATGCAGAATGTTAACAGATTTACAAAAGAGACATATAATCCAAAAATGTTAATGAGTATTTATTGTGTAATTTATTCTCCTTAATAAACACAATATTGGTCTAAGTTTATAAGATGTTTGATTTATCATATAGAAAAAAACTATTAAAGCTAATTTTAAATTAATTATATTAAGGATTTTCAAATAATATCTGGACAAATACAATGATAATGTTATAATTTCTTGTATATCAGTCACATTATTATTTTATATAATAATTTTATTTTTATGGTAAAATAATTTTCAGCTACTGTTTTATATGGTGCTAATTTTATTTGATTCCTCAATTTTTGATTCCTTACTTACTCAACTTTTGAATAATTCTTTACTTGCTCAATTTTTGATTCCTTACTTACAGTGTTTTAGTAGAATTATCAATGTTACACAAGGCATAATTATTCAGTTAACTAAAACATTATGCAACTAACTTTTCATCCACACCTCTAAAACATTTTAGTGGTCTAATTATTTTTAAAATACAGTGTATTGAATAGTTTATTTTCAACTCATTTTGGTTTTGCTGTTTGTTAATGTTATTGCTCAGAAAGAAGAAAAAAAGGAGGAAGTAAAGAAGCAGCAGCAAGAATAGAAATAAGAAATAGGCCGGGCGCTGTGGCTCATGCCTGTAATACCAGCACTTTGGAAGGCCGAGGCGGGTGGATCACAAGGTCAGCAGATCGAGACCATCCTGGCTAACAGGGTAAAACCCTGTCTCTACTGAAAATATAAAAAATTAGCCGGGCGTGGTGGCGGGCACCTGTAGTCCCAGCTACTCCGCAGGCTGAGGCAGGAGAATGGAGTGAACCCAGGAGGTGGAGCTTGCAGTGAGCAGAGATCGCACCACTGCACTCCAGCCTGGGCGACAGAGCGAGACTGCATCTCAAAAAGAAAAAAAGAAATAAGAAATAGAAGAAGAAGAAAAGAAGATGGGAAAAAGAGTAACATGAGAAGGAAAAGATGAAAAAAGGATGAGAAGATAGAGGAAAGAACACTTGAGGGAATTTAGGAGCCTTATTATTTGGTACCTTTTTTATTTCCTCACTGGTTCACAAAATTTGAAAAAGCCCAAGACTACCACCACCAAAAACAAGCAAAAAAAAAAAAAAAAAAAAAAAAAAAAAAAAAAAAACTAATCCT